>NW_027274957.1:0-74251 GCF_030028105.1 Mobula birostris
CCTCGCCTCGAGTCTCCTGCATCCATGTTCCTGCCAAGCCTCACCTCGAGTCTCCTGCCTCCAGCCTCCTGCCAAGCCTCGCCTCGAGTCTCCTGTCTCCAGCCTCCAGCCAAGCCTTGCCTCAGGTTTCCTGCCTCCAGCCTCCTGCCTAGCCTCGCCACGAGTCTCCTTGCTTCCAGCCTCCTGCCATGACACGCCTCGATTCTCCTGTTTCCAGCTTGCAACCAACCCTCGCCTCGAGACTCCTGCCTCCTGCCTCCTGCCAAGCCTCGCCTCGAGTCGTCTGCCTTAGCAGGCTAAGCCAAGCCAAGTCTATAACTTCTAGCCTCAAGCCTGAAGTCTCCTGCCTCGTCCTGCCTGCAGATTCCTGCTTCGTTTTCCCTGCCTTCCGAGCCTCGTCTTTGCCTAGTTCTGGCGTCTGGGCCAGAGGCAAACCCCAAGTAGTGGGTCCTTGTCAAGTCTGTGTCTCGGAGTCCAAGCTTGGGCTCCTAGCTCTCTTGTCCAGTCCTGTTCTGGGTCCTAGTTTTCGTGTCCATGTCCTTGCCATCGCCCTGTATCCTAGTCCTGTCTGTTCTACTTCAGTGTCTGTGTCTTGAACTTGGGTCCGTTCCCAGCCTCCGCATTATGACAGAACAATCCAGCCAACCATGGACCAGCGACACAGACACTGTCGTTTTCCTCTTGCAACCCGGAGTTCCTTTCTGTTATATACTCTCCCACCCACCCGGGTCGTCCATAGTCTGGATACTCTGTTTGGTCGCCAGGAGGCTACCGTCGGGTGCTGGAGGCGGGGTGGGTGTATTGTCATGTTCCGGTCAGTGAAGTCTATATTCCGGTTAACGGTCCGGTCCATCGACAGATACTCCAGGTTTTCATATCTACCCTGTTTCTGTTCTTGTTGAGCTAATTGAGGTAGCTGATGCTCATTGGGGCTGACTGCATAAATACCTTCAGAGACCCAGGCGTGGCTGCTGGATTGTTCTTGTCCTTACTCCGTGTATATCTTCCTCTGTTTTCCTGTCCCTTGCCTCCGTCAGGTAAGCCAGGCCGTCTCGCCGTTACCTGCGCTTGGCTCTGTCCCTTCCTGTCCCTTGCCTCTGTCGGGTGGTGATCCGCGCCCTGCACAGGAGTACCATGCCATGCTAAGGTGAACTGCGCCCTGCCCAGGAGTAGCATTCCTCTAGCCTCCAGCTTCCTGCCAAACTACGCCTCGGGGCTCCTGCCTCCAGCCTCCTGCCTAGCCTCGGCTCAGGCTTCCTGCCTCCAACCTCCAGCTTAGTCTCGCCTCGAGCCTCCTGCCTCCAGCCTCGCCTCGAATCTCCTGCCAAGCCTCGCCTCGAGTCTCCTGTCTCCAGACTCCTGTCTAGTCTCGCCTCCAGCCTCCTTTCAAGCCTCGCCTCGAATCTCCTGCCAAGCCTCGCCTCGAGTCTCCTGTCTCCAGACTCCTGTCTAGTCTCGCCTCCAGCCTCCTTTCAAGCCTCGCCTCGAGTCTCCAGCCTCCAGCTTCCTGCCAAGCCTCGCCTCGAGTCTCCTGCCTCGAGCCTCCTGCCAAGCCTCGCCTCGAGTCTCCTGCCTCCGGCCTTCTGGGCAATCCTGTCTCCAGCCTCCAGCCTAACCTCGCCTCAGGTTTCCCGCCTCCAATCTCCTGCCAAGCCTCGCCACGAGTCTCCTGTCTGCAGCACCCTGCCAAGCCTCGCCTCGATTCTCCTGTTTCCAACCTCCTGCCAAGCCTCGCCTCGAGACTCCTGTCTCCAGCCTCAGCCAAGCCTCGCCTCAATTTTCCTGACTCCATCCTCCTGTCTAGCCTCGCCTGCATTCTCCTACCTCCAGCCTCCTGCCATGCTTCGCCTCAATTCTGCTGTTCCCAGCCTCCTGCCTAGCCTCGCCACAGGTTTCCTGCTCCAACCTCCTGCCTAGCCTGGCCTCGAGGCTCCTGCCTCCAGCCTCCTGCCAAGCCTCGCCTCGAGTCTTCTGCCTTCAGCCTCTTGCCAAGCCAAGCCAAGTCTCTAACTTCTAGCCTCAAGCCTGCAGACCGCTGCCTCGTCCTGCCTGCAGACTCCTGCCTCGTTCTGCCTGCCTTCCAAGCCTCGTCCTTGCCTCGCGTCGAGCCTCCTGTCTCCATCCACCACCCTAGCCTCGCCTCAGGTTTCGTGCCTCCAGTTTCCTGCCTATCCTCAACTCGAATCCTCTGCCTTCAGCCCCCAGCCATGCCTCGCCTCCTACCAACCCTCGCTTCGAGTCTCCTGCCTTCAGCCTCCTGCCAACTCTCGCCACGCGTCTCCTGTCTCCATCCTCCTAAAAGCCTTGCCTCAATTCTGCTGCTGCCAGCCTGCTGCCTAGTCTCGGTTCAGGTCTCCTGCTCCAGCCTCCTGCCTAGCCTCGCCTCGAGTCTCCTGCCTTCAGCCTCCTACCATGCCTCGCCACGAGACTCCTATCTCCTGCCTCCAGCCTAGCCTCGGCTCAGGTTTTATGCATCCAGCCTCCTGCCTAGCTTCGCCTCGAGTCTCCTGTCTCCAGCCTCCTGCCAAGCCTCGCCTCGAGTCTTCTGCCTCCAGCCTCCTTGCAAGCCTCGCCTCGAGTCTCCTGCCTCCAGCCCCCTGGCAAGCCTCGCGTCGAGACTCCTGACTCCAGCCTCAAGCAAAGCATCGCCTCAGGTTTCCTGCCTCCAGCCTCCTGCCTAGCCTCGCCTCGATTCTCCTGCCTCCAGCCTCCTGCCAAGCCTCGCGTCGAACCTGCTGTCTCCATCTGCCAGCCTAGCCTCTCCTCTGGTTTCCTGCCTCCAGCTTCCTGCCTATCCTCAACTGGAATCTCCTGCCTTCAGCCCCCTGCCATGCCTCGCCTCGAGTCTCCTGCCTCCAGCCTCCTACCAAGCCTCGCTTCGAGTCTCCTACCTTCAGCCTCCTGCCAAGCCTCGCCTCGAGTCTCCTGCCTCCAGACTTCTGCCAAGCCTCGCCTCGAGTCTCCTCCCTCCAGCCTCCTGCCAAGCCTTGCCTGGAGTCCCCTGTCTCCAGCTTCCAGCCTAGCTTCGCCTCAGGTTTCCTGCCTCCAGCCTCCTGCCAAGCCTCGCCTCGAGTCTCCTGCCTCCAGACTCCTGCCAAGCCTCGCCTAGAGTCTCCTGACTCTAGCCAAGCCTCACCTCAATTCTGATGCTGCCAGCCTCCTGCCTAGCCTCGCCTCAAGTCCCCTGACTCCTGCAAAGCCTCGGCTCGAGTCTCCTGCCACCAGCCTCCTGCCAAGACTCGCCTCGAGTCTCCTGCCTCCAGCCTCCTGCCAAGCCTCGCCTCGAGTCCCCTGACTCCATGCTCCTGCAAAGTCTCGGCTCGAGTCTCCTGCCTCCAGCCTCCTGCCAAGCCTCGCCTCGAGTCTCCTATTTCCAGCCTCCTGCCAAGCCAGGCCTCGAGATTCCTGTCTCCAGCCTCGAGCCCAGCCTCGCCTCAGTTTTCCTGCCTCCAGCCTCCTGCCTAGCCTCGCCTCGATTCTCCTACCTCCTGCCAAGGCTCGCCTCAATTCTGATGCTGCCAGCCTCCTGCCTAGCCTCGCCTCATGTTTCCTGCCTCAACCTCCTGCCTAGCCTCGCCTCGAGTCTCCTGCGTCCAGCCACCTGCCAAGCCTCGCCTCAAGTCCCCTGACTCCATGCTCCTGCAAAGCCTCGGCTCGAGTCTCCTGCCAAGACTCGCCTCAAGTCTCCTGCCTCCATCCTCCTGCCAAGCCTCGCGTCGAGTCCCCTGACTCCATGCTCCTGCAAAATCTCGGCTCGAGTTTCCTGCCTCCAGCCTCCTGCCAAGCCTCGCTTCGAGTCTTCTGCCTTCAACCTCCTTGCAAGCCTCACCTCGTCGCCTGCCTCCAGCCTCCTGCCTAGCCTCGCCTCAGGTTTCCTGCTCCAACCTCCTGCCTAACCTCGCCTCCAGTCTCCTGCCTCCAGCCTCCTGCCAACCATCGCCTCGAGTCACCTGCCTCCAGCCTCCTGCCAAGCCTCGCCTCGAGTCTCCTGTCTCCAGCCTCCAGCCAAGCCTCGCCTCAGGTTTCCTGCCTGCAGCCTCCTGCCTAGCCTCGCCTCGATTCTCCTACCTGCAGCCTCCTGCCAAGCCTCGCCTGAATTCGGCTGCTGCCAGCCTCCTGCCATGACACGCCTCGATTCTCATGTTTCCAGCTTGCAGCCAACCCTCGCCTCGAGACTCCTGCCTCCTGCCTCCTGCCAAGCCTCGCCTCGAGTCGTCTGCCTTCAGCATGCTAAGCCAAGCCAAGTCTATAACTTCTAGCCTCAAGCCTGAAGTCTCCTGCCTCGTCCTGCCAGCAGATTCCTGCCTCGTTTTCCTTGCCTTCCGAGCATCGTCTTTGCCCAGTTCTGGCGTCTGGGCCAGAGGCAAACCCCAAGTACTGGGTCCTTGTCAAGTCTGTGGCTCGGAGTCCAAGCTTGGGCTCCTAGCTCTCTTGTCCAGTCCTGTTCTGGATCCTAGTTTTCGTGTCCATGTCCTTGCCATCGCCCTGTATTCTAGTCCTGTGTGTTCTACTTCAGTGTCTGTGTCTTGAACTTGGGTCCGTTCCCAGCCACTGCATTATGACAGAACAATCCAGTCAACCATGGACCCAGCGACACAGACACTGTCGTTTTCCTTTTGCAACCCGGAGTTCCTTTCTGTTATATACTCTCCCACCCACCCGGGTCGTCCATAGTCTGGATACTATGTTATACTCTGTTACCAAGGTAAGCCAGGACGTCTTGCTGTCACCTGCGCTTAGTCCTGTCCCTTCTTGGCCCTTGCCTCTGTCGGGTGGTGAAACGCGCCCTGCCCTGGAGGAGCCTGCCTCCAGCCTCCAGCCTCGCCTCGCCTCAGGTCTCCTGCCTCCAGATTCCTGCCTAGCCTCGTCTCAGGCTTCTTGCCTCCGAACCCCAGCCTAGTCTCGCCTCGAGTCTCCTGCCTCCAGCCTCCTGCCTAGTCTCGCCTCCAGTCTCCTGCCGAGGCTCGCCTCGAGTCTCCTGCCTCGAGCCTCCTGCCAAGCCTCGCCTCGAGTCTCCTGTCTCCAGCCTCCAGCCTAGCCTCACCTCAGGTTTCCTGCCTTCAGCCTCCTGCCTGGCATCAACTCGAGTCTCCTGCTTTCAGCCCCCTGCCATGCCTCGCCTCGAGTCTCCTCCCTTTAGTCTCCTGCCAAGCCTCGCCTCGAGACACTTGCCTCCTGACAAGCCTCGCCTTGAGTCTCCTGACTCCAGCCTCCTGCCATGTCTCGCCTCGAGTCTCCTGCCTCCAGCCTGCTGGCATGCCTCGCCTCGAGTCTTCTGCCTTCAGCCTCTTGCCAAGCCGAGCCAAGTCTCTAACCTCTAGCCCCAAGCCTGAAGACTCCTGCCTCGTTCTGACTGCCTTCCAAGCCTCGTCCTTGCCTAGTTCTGGGGTCCGGGCCAGAGGTTAGACCCAAGTACTGGGTCCTTGTCCAGTCCCTGTCTCGGAGTCCAAGCTTGGGTTCCTAGCTCTCTTGTCCAGTCCTGTTCCGGGTCCTAGTTTTCGTGTGCATGTCGTTGCCATCGCCCTGTATCCTAGTCCTGTCCGTTGTACTTCAGTGTCAGTGTCTTGCACTTGGGTCCATTCCCAGCCACCGCCTTATGACAGAACAATCCAGCCAACCATGGACCCAGCGACACAGACACTGTCGTTTTCCTCTTGCAACCCGGAGTTCCTTTCTGTTCTATACTCTCCCACCCACCCGGGTCGTCCATAGTCTGGATACTCTGTTTGGTCGCCAGGAGGCTACCGTCGGGTGCTGGAGGCGGGGTGGGTGTATTGTCATGTTCCGGTCAGTGAAGTCTATATTCCGGTTAACGGTCCGGTCCATCGACAGATACTCCAGGTTTTCATATCTACCCTGTTTCTGTTCTTGTTGAGCTAATTGAGGTAGCTGATGCTCATTGGGGCTGACTGCATAAATACCTTCAGAGACCCAGGCGTGGCTGCTGGATTGTACTTGTCCTTACTCCGTGTATATCTTCCTCTGCCTTCCTGTCCCTTGCCTCCGTCGGGTAAGCCAGGCCGTCTCGCCGTTACCTGCGCTTGGCTCTGTCCCTTCCTGTCCCTTGCCTCTGTCGGGTGGTGATCCGCGCCCTGCACAGGAGTACCATGCCATGCTAAGGTGAACTGCGCTCTGCCCAAGAGTAGCATTCCTCTAGCCTCCAGCTTCCTGCCAAACTACGCCTCGGGGCTCCTGCCTCCAGCCTCCTGCCTAGCCTCGGCTCAGGCTTCCTGCCTCCAGCCTCCAGCCTAGTCTCGCCTCGAGCCTCCTGCCTCCAGCCTCGCCTCGAATCTCCTGCCAAGCCTCGCCTCGAGTCTCCTTGCGAGCCTCGCCTCGTGTCTCCTGCATCCAGCGTCCTACCATGCCTCGCCTCGAGTCTCCTGCCTCCAGCTTCCTGCCAAGCCTTGCCTCGAGTCTCCTGCCTCGAGCCTCCTGCCAAGCCTCGCCTCGAGTCTCCTGCCTCCAGCCTTCTGGGCAATCCTGTCTCCAGCCTCCAGCCTAGCCTCGCCTCAGGTTTCCCGCCTCCAATCTCCTGCCATGCCTCGCCACGAGTCTCCTGTCTGCAGCACCCTGCCAAGACTCGCCTCGAGTCTCCTGTTTCCAACCTCCTGCCAAGCCTCGCCACGGGACTCCTGTCTCCAGCCTCAGCCTAGCCTCGCCTCAATTTTCCTGACTCCATCCACCTGTCTAGCCTCGCCTGCATTCTCCTACCTCCAGCCTCCTGCCAAGCTTCACCTCAATTTTGCTGCTGCCAGCCTCCTGCCTAGCCTCGCCACAGGTTTCTTGCTCCAACCTCCTGCCTAGCCTGGCCTCGAGGCTCCTGCCTCCAGCCTCCTGCCAAACCTCGCCTCGAGTCTCCGGCTTCCAGCCTGCGGCCAAGCCTCGCCTCGAGTCTTCTGCCTTCAGCCTCTTGGCAAGCCAAGCCAAGTCTCTAACTTCTAGCCTCAAGCCTGCAGACTGCTGCCTCGTCCTTTCTGCAGACTCCTGCCTCGTTCTGCCTGCCTTCCAAGCCTCGTCCTTGCCTCGCGTCGAGCCTCCTGTCTCCATCCACAACCCTAGCCTCGCCTCAGGTTTCCTGCCTCCAGTTTCCTGCCTATCCTCAACTCGAATCCTCTGCCTGCAGCCCCCAGCCATGACTCGCCTCCTACCAACCCTCCTACCAACGCTCGCTTCGAGTCTCCTGCCTTCAGCCTCCTGCCAACTCTCGCCTCGAGTCTCCTGCCTCCAGCCTCCTGCCAAGCCTCGCCTCGAGTCTCCTGCATCCATGTTCCTGCCAAGCCTCGCCTCGAGTCTCCTGTCTCCAGCCTCCAGCCAAGCCTCGCCTCAGGTTTCCTGCCTGCAGCCTCCTGCCTAGCCTCGACACGAGTCTCCTTGCTTCCAGCCTCCTGCCTAGCCTCGCCTCAATTCTCCTACCTCCAGCCTCCTGCCAAGCCTCGCCTCGAGTCTCCTGCATCCATGTTCCTGCCAAGCCTCACCTCGAGTCTCCTGCCTCCAGCCTCCTGCCAAGCCTCGCCTCGAGTCTCCTGTCTCCAGCCTCCAGCCAAGCCTTGCCTCAGGTTTCCTGCCTCCAGCCTCCTGCCTAGCCTCGCCACGAGTCTCCTTGCTTCCAGCCTCCTGCCATGACACGCCTCGATTCTCCTGTTTCCAGCTTGCAACCAACCCTCGCCTCGAGACTCCTGCCTCCTGCCTCCTGCCAAGCCTCGCCTCGAGTCGTCTGCCTTAGCAGGCTAAGCCAAGCCAAGTCTATAACTTCTAGCCTCAAGCCTGAAGTCTCCTGCCTCGTCCTGCCTGCAGATTCCTGCTTCGTTTTCCCTGCCTTCCGAGCCTCGTCTTTGCCTAGTTCTGGCGTCTGGGCCAGAGGCAAACCCCAAGTAGTGGGTCCTTGTCAAGTCTGTGTCTCGGAGTCCAAGCTTGGGCTCCTAGCTCTCTTGTCCAGTCCTGTTCTGGGTCCTAGTTTTCGTGTCCATGTCCTTGCCATCGCCCTGTATCCTAGTCCTGTCTGTTCTACTTCAGTGTCTGTGTCTTGAACTTGGGTCCGTTCCCAGCCTCCGCATTATGACAGAACAATCCAGCCAACCATGGACCAGCGACACAGACACTGTCGTTTTCCTCTTGCAACCCGGAGTTCCTTTCTGTTATATACTCTCCCACCCACCCGGGTCGTCCATAGTCTGGATACTCTGTTTGGTCGCCAGGAGGCTACCGTCGGGTGCTGGAGGCGGGGTGGGTGTATTGTCATGTTCCGGTCAGTGAAGTCTATATTCCGGTTAACGGTCCGGTCCATCGACAGATACTCCAGGTTTTCATATCTACCCTGTTTCTGTTCTTGTTGAGCTAATTGAGGTAGCTGATGCTCATTGGGGCTGACTGCATAAATACCTTCAGAGACCCAGGCGTGGCTGCTGGATTGTTCTTGTCCTTACTCCGTGTATATCTTCCTCTGTTTTCCTGTCCCTTGCCTCCGTCAGGTAAGCCAGGCCGTCTCGCCGTTACCTGCGCTTGGCTCTGTCCCTTCCTGTCCCTTGCCTCTGTCGGGTGGTGATCCGCGCCCTGCACAGGAGTACCATGCCATGCTAAGGTGAACTGCGCCCTGCCCAGGAGTAGCATTCCTCTAGCCTCCAGCTTCCTGCCAAACTACGCCTCGGGGCTCCTGCCTCCAGCCTCCTGCCTAGCCTCGGCTCAGGCTTCCTGCCTCCAACCTCCAGCTTAGTCTCGCCTCGAGCCTCCTGCCTCCAGCCTCGCCTCGAATCTCCTGCCAAGCCTCGCCTCGAGTCTCCTGTCTCCAGACTCCTGTCTAGTCTCGCCTCCAGCCTCCTTTCAAGCCTCGCCTCGAATCTCCTGCCAAGCCTCGCCTCGAGTCTCCTGTCTCCAGACTCCTGTCTAGTCTCGCCTCCAGCCTCCTTTCAAGCCTCGCCTCGAGTCTCCAGCCTCCAGCTTCCTGCCAAGCCTCGCCTCGAGTCTCCTGCCTCGAGCCTCCTGCCAAGCCTCGCCTCGAGTCTCCTGCCTCCGGCCTTCTGGGCAATCCTGTCTCCAGCCTCCAGCCTAACCTCGCCTCAGGTTTCCCGTCTCCAATCTCCTGCCAAGCCTCGCCACGAGTCTCCTGTCTGCAGCACCCTGCCAAGCCTCGCCTCGATTCTCCTGTTTCCAACCTCCTGCCAAGCCTCGCCTCGAGACTCCTGTCTCCAGCCTCAGCCAAGCCTCGCCTCAATTTTCCTGACTCCATCCTCCTGTCTAGCCTCGCCTGCATTCTCCTACCTCCAGCCTCCTGCCATGCTTCGCCTCAATTCTGCTGTTCCCAGCCTCCTGCCTAGCCTCGCCACAGGTTTCCTGCTCCAACCTCCTGCCTAGCCTGGCCTCGAGGCTCCTGCCTCCAGCCTCCTGCCAAGCCTCGCCTCGAGTCTTCTGCCTTCAGCCTCTTGCCAAGCCAAGCCAAGTCTCTAACTTCTAGCCTCAAGCCTGCAGACCGCTGCCTCGTCCTGCCTGCAGACTCCTGCCTCGTTCTGCCTGCCTTCCAAGCCTCGTCCTTGCCTCGCGTCGAGCCTCCTGTCTCCATCCACCACCCTAGCCTCGCCTCAGGTTTCGTGCCTCCAGTTTCCTGCCTATCCTCAACTCGAATCCTCTGCCTTCAGCCCCCAGCCATGCCTCGCCTCCTACCAACCCTCGCTTCGAGTCTCCTGCCTTCAGCCTCCTGCCAACTCTCGCCACGCGTCTCCTGTCTCCATCCTCCTAAAAGCCTTGCCTCAATTCTGCTGCTGCCAGCCTCCTGCCTAGCCTCGCCTCGAGTCTCCTGCCTTCAGCCTCCTACCATGCCTCGCCACGAGACTCCTATCTCCTGCCTCCAGCCTAGCCTCGGCTCAGGTTTTATGCATCCAGCCTCCTGCCTAGCTTCGCCTCGAGTCTCCTGTCTCCAGCCTCCTGCCAAGCTTCGCCTCGAGTCTTCTGCCTCCAGCCTCCTTGCAAGCCTCGCGTCGAGACTCCTGACTCCAGCCTCAAGCAAAGCATCGCCTCAGGTTTCCTGCCTCCAGCCTCCTGCCTAGCCTCGCCTCGATTCTCCTGCCTCCAGCCTCCTGCCAAGCCTCGCGTCGAGCCTGCTGTCTCCATCTGCCAGCCTAGCCTCTCCTCTGGTTTCCTGCCTCCAGCTTCCTGCCTATCCTCAACTGGAATCTCCTGCCTTCAGCCCCCTGCCATGCCTCGCCTCGAGTCTCCTGCCTCCAGCCTCCTACCAAGCCTCGCTTCGAGTCTCCTACCTTCAGCCTCCTGCCAAGCCTCGCCTCGAGTCTCCTGCCTCCAGACTTCTGCCAAGCCTCGCCTCGAGTCTCCTGCCTCCAGCCTCCTGCCAAGCCTTGCCTGGAGTCCCCTGTCTCCAGCTTCCAGCCTAGCTTCGCCTCAGGTTTCCTGCCTCCAGCCTGCTGCCAAGCCTCGCCTCGAGTCTCCTGCCTCCAGCCTCCTGCCAAGCCTCGCCTCGAGTCTCCTGCCTCCAGCCTCCTGCCAAGCCTCGCCTAGAGTCTCCTGACTCTAGCCAAGCCTCACCTCAATTCTGATGCTGCCAGCCTCCTGCCTAGCCTCGCCTCATGTTTCCTGCTCCAACCTCCTGCCTTGCCTCGCCTCAATTCTGATGCTGCCAGCCTCCTGCCAAGCCTCGCCTTGAGTATCCTGCTCCAGACTCTTGCCAAGCCTCGCCTCGAGTCTCCTGCCTCCAGCTTCCTGCCAAGACTCGCCTCGAGTCTCCTGCTACAGACTCTTGCCAAGTCTCGCTTCGAGTCTCCTATTTCCAGCCTCCTGCCAAGCCAGGCCTCGAGATTCCTGTCTCCAGCCTCGAGCCTAGCCTCGCCTCAGTTTTCCTGCCTCCAGCCTCCTGCCTAGCCTCGCCTCGATTCTCCTACCTCCTGCCAAGGCTCGCCTCAATTCTGATGCTGCCAGCCTCCTGCCTAGCCTCGCCTCATGTTTCCTGCTCCAACCTCCTGCCAAGCCTCGCCTCAATTCTGATGCTGCTAGCCACCTGCCAAGCCTCGCCTCGAGTCTCCTTCCTCCATCCTCCTGCCAAGCCTCGCCTCAAGTCCCCTGACTCCATGCTCCTGCAAAGCCTCGGCTCGAGTCTCCTGCCACCAGCCTCCTGCCAAGACTCGCCTCGAGTCTCCTGCCTCCATCCTCCTGCCAAGCCTCGCCTCGAGTCCCCTGACTCCATGCTCCTGCAAAGTCTCGGCTCGAGTCTCCTATTTCCAGCCTCCTGCCAAGCCTCGCCTCGAGTCTCCTGTCTCCAGCCTCGAGCCCAGCCTCGCCTCAGTTTTCCTGCCTCCATCCTCCTGCCAAGCCTCGCCTCGAGTCCCCTGACTCCATGCTCCCTCAAAATCTCGGCTCGAGTTTCCTGCCTCCAGCCTCCTGCCAAGCCTCGCTTCGAGTCTTCTGCCTTCAACCTCCTTGCAAGCCTCACCTCGTCGCCTGCCTCCAGCCTCCTGCCTAGCCTCGCCTCAGGTTTCCTGCTCCAACCTCCTGCCTAACCTCGCCTCCAGTCTCCTGCCTCCAGCCTCCTGCCAACCATCGCCTCGAGTCACCTGCCTCCAGCCTCCTGCCAAGCCTCCCCACGAGTTTCCTGTCTCCAGCCTCCAGCCAAGCCTCGCCTCAGGTTTCCTGCCTGCAGCCTCCTGCTTAGCCTCGCCACGAGTCTCCTGCTTCCAGCCTCCTGCCTAGCCTCGCCTCGATTCTCCTACCTGCAGCCTCCTGCCAAGCCTCGCCTGAATTCGGCTGCTGCCAGCCTCCTGCCATGACACGCCTCGATTCTCATGTTTCCAGCTTGCAGCCAACCCTCGCCTCGAGACTCCTGCCTCCTGCCTCCTGCCAAACCTCGCCTCGAGTCGTCTGCCTTCAGCATGCTAAGCCAAGCCAAGTCTATAACTTCTAGCCTCAAGCCTGAAGTCTCCTGCCTCGTCCTGCCAGCAGATTCCTGCCTCGTTTTCCTTGCCTTCCGAGCATCGTCTTTGCCCAGTTCTGGCGTCTGGGCCAGAGGCAAACCCCAAGTACTGGGTCCTTGTCAAGTCTGTGGCTCGGAGTCCAGCTTGGGCTCCTAGCTCTCTTGTCCAGTCCTGTTCTGGATCCTAGTTTTCGTGTCCATGTCCTTGCCATCGCCCTGTATTCTAGTCCTGTCTGTTGTACTTCAGTGTCTGTGTCTTGAACTTGGGTCCGTTCCCAGCCACCGCATTATGACAGAACAATCCAGTCAACCATGGACCCAGCGACACAGACACTGTCGTTTTCCTTTTGCAACCCGGAGTTCCTTTCTGTTATATACTCTCCCACCCACCCGGGTCGTCCATAGTCTGGATACTATGTTATACTCTGTTACCAAGGTAAGCCAGACGTCTTGCTGTTACCTGCGCTTAGTCCTGTCCCTTCTTGGCCCTTGCCTCTGTCGGGTGGTGAAACGCGCCCTGCCCTGGAGGAGCCTGCCTCCAGCCTCCAGCCTCGCCTCGCCTCAGGTCTCCTGCCTCCAGATTCCTGCCTAGCCTCGTCTCAGGCTTCTTGCCTCCGAACCCCAGCCTAGTCTCGCCTCGAGTCTCCTGCCTCCAGCCTCCTGCCTAGTCTCGCCTCCAGCCTCCTGCCGAGCCTCGCCTCGAGTCTCCTGCCTCGAGCCTCCTGCCAAGCCTCGCCTCGAGTCTCCTGTCTCCAGCCTCCAGCCTAGCCTCACCTCAGGTTTCCTGCCTTCAGCCTCCTGCCTGGCATCAACTCGAGTCTCCTGCTTTCAGCCCCCTGCCATGCCTCGCCTCGAGTCTCCTCCCTTTAGTCTCCTGCCAAGCCTCGCCTCGAGACACTTGCCTCCTGACAAGCCTCGCCTTGAGTCTCCTGACTCCAGCCTCCTGCCATGTCTCGCCTCGAGTCTCCTGCCTCCAGCCTGCTGGCATGCCTCGCCTCGAGTCTTCTGCCTTCAGCCTCTTGCCAAGCCGAGCCAAGTCTCTAACCTCTAGCCCCAAGCCTGAAGACTCCTGCCTCGTTCTGACTGCCTTCCAAGCCTCGTCCTTGCCTAGTTCTGGGGTCCGGGCCAGAGGTTAGACCCAAGTACTGGGTCCTTGTCCAGTCCCTGTCTCGGAGTCCAAGCTTGGGTTCCTAGCTCTCTTGTCCAGTCCTGTTCCGGGTCCTAGTTTTCGTGTGCATGTCGTTGCCATCGCCCTGTATCCTAGTCCTGTGCGTTGTACTTCAGTGTCAGTGTCTTGCACTTGGGTCTGTTCCCAGCCACCGCCTTATGACAGAACAATCCAGCCAACCATGGACCCAGCGACACGGACACTGTCGTTTTCCTCTTGTCACCCGGATTTCCTTTCTGTTACAAACTCTCCCACACGCCCGCGTCGTCCATAATCTGGATACTCTGTTTGGTCGCCAGGAGGCTCCCGTGGGGTGGGGGGGTGGCGTTGGTGGTGGGTGTATTGTCATGTTCCGGTCAGTGAAGTCTATATTCCGGTTCAAATTCCGGTCCATCGACCCTTACTCCAGGTTTTGATATCTACTCTGTTCCTGTTCTTGTTGAGCTAATTGAGGCGGCTGATGATCATGGGGGCTGGCTGCATAAATACCTTCAGAGACCCAGGCGTGGCTGCTGGGTTGTTCTTGTCCTTCCTCCGTGTATCCCTTCCTCTACCTTCCTGTCCCTTGCCTCCGTCGGGTAAGCCAGGCCGTCTCGCCGTTACCTGCGCTTAGTTCTGTCCCTTCCTGTCCCTTGCCTTTGTCGGGTGCTGATCCGCGCCCTGCACAGGAGTAACATGGCATGCTAAGGTGAACCGCGCCCTGCCAGGAGGAGCCTGCCTCCAGCCTCCAGCCTCGCCTCGCTTCAGTTCACCTGCCTCCAGCCTCCTGCCTAGCCTCGTCTCAGGCTTCCTGCCTCCAAACTCCAACCAAGTCTCGCCTCGAGTCTCTTGCCTCCAGCCTCGCCTCGGGTCTCCTGCCAAGCCTCGCCTCGAGTCTCCTGCCAAGCCTAGCCTCGAGTCTCCTGTCTCCATCCACAAGCCTAGCCTCGCCTCAGGTTTCCTGCCTCCAGCTTCCTGCCTATCATCAACTCGAATGTTCTGTCTTCAGCCCCCTGCCATGCCTCGCCTCGAGTCTCCTGCCTCCACCCTTCTGCCAACCCTCGCCTCGAGTCTCCTGTCTCCAGCCTCCAGCCAAGCCTCGCCTCAGGTTTCCTACCTGCAGCCTCCTGCTTAGCCTCGCCACGAGTCTCCTGCTTCCAGCCTCCTGCCTAGCCTCACTCGATTCTCCTACCTGCAGCCTCCTGCCAAGCCTCGCCTGAATTCGGCTGCTGCCAGCCTCCTGCCATGACACGCCTCATTCTCCTGTTTCCAGCTTGCAGCCAACCCTCGCCTCGAGACTCCTGCCTCCTGCCTCCTGCCAAGCCTCGCCTCGAGTCGTCTGCCTTCAGCATGCTAAGCCAAGCCAAGTCTATAACTTCTAGCCTCAAGCCTGAAGTCTCCTGCCTCGTCCTGCCTGCAGACTGCTGCTTCGTTTTCCCTGCCTTCCAAGCCTCGTCCTTGCCTAGTTCTGGCGTATGGGCCAGAGGCAAACCCCAAGTACTGGGTCCTTGTCAAGTCTCTGGCTCGGAGTCCAAACTTGGGCTCCTAGCTCTCTTGTCCAGTCCTGTTCTGGGTCCAAGTTTTCGTGTCCATGTCCTTGACATCGCCCTGTATCCTAGTCCTGTCTGTTGTACTTCAGTGTCTGTGTCTTGCACTTGGGTCCGTTCCCTGCCACCGCCTTATGACAGAACAATCCACCCAACCATGAACCCAGCGACACCGACGTTGTCGTTTTCCTCTTGTAACCCGGAGTTCCATTCTATTACATACTCTCCCACCCACCCGGGTCGTCCATAGTCTGGCTACTATGTTATACTCTGTTACCAAGGCAAGCCAGGCTGTCTTGCTGTTACCCGCGCTTAGTCCTGTCCCTTCCTGTCCCTTGCCTCTGTCGGGTGGTGAAACGCGCCCTGCCCTGGAAGAGCCTGCCTCCAGCCTCCAGCCTCGCCTCGCCTCAGGTCTCCTGCCTCCAGATTCCTGCCTAGCCTCGTCTCAGGCTTCTTGCCTCCGAACTCCAGCCTTGTCTTGCCTCGAGTCTCCTGCCTCCAGCCTCCTGCCTAGTCTCGCCTCCAGCCTACTGCCAAGCCTCACCTCGAGTCTCCTGCCTCGATCCTCCTACCAAACCTCGCCACGAGTCTCCTGTCTCCAGCCTCCAGCCTAGCCTCACCTCAGGTTTCCTGCCTTCAGCCTCCTGCCTAGCATCAACTCGAGTCTCCTGCTTTCAGCCCCCTGCCATACCTCGCCTCGAGTATCCTCCCTTTAGCCTCCTGCCAAGCCTCGCCTCGAGACACTTGCCTCCTGACAAGCCTCGCCTTGAGTCTCCTGACTCCAGCCTCCTGCCATGTCTCGCCTCGAGTCTTCTGCCTCCAGCCTGCTGGCATGCCTCGCCTCGAGTCTTCTGCCTTCAGCCTCTTGCCAAGCCAAGCCAAGTCTCTAACCTCTAGCCCCAAGCCTGAAGACTCCTGCCTCGTTCTGCCTGCTTTCCAAGCCTCGTCCTTGCCTAGTTCTGGGGTCCGGGCCAGAGGTTAGACCCAAGTACTGGGTCCTTGTCCAGTCCCTGGCTCGGAGTCCAAGCTTGGGCTCCTAGCTCTCTTGTCCAGTCCTGTTCTGGGTCCTAGTTTTCGTGTGCATGTCGTTGCCATCGCCCTGTATCCTAGTCCTGTCCGTTGTACTTCAGTGTCAGTGTCTTGCACTTGGATCCGTTCCCAGCCACCGCCTTATGACAGAACAATCCAGCCAACCATGGACCCAGCGACACGGACACAGTCGTTTTCCTCTTGCCACCCGGATATCCTTGCTGATACATACTCTCCCACACGCCCGGGTCGTCCATAGTCTGGATACTCTGTTTGGTCGCCAGGAGGCTCCCGTGGGGTGGGGGGGGGGCGGCATTGGTGGTGGGTGTATTGTCATGTTCCGTTCAGTGAAGTCTATATTCCGGTTCACATTCCGGTCCATCGACCCTTACTCCAGGTTTTGATATCTACCCTGTTCCTGTTCTTGTTGAGCTAATTGAGGCGGCTGATGATCATGGGGGCTGGCTGCATAAATACCTTCAGAGACCCAGGCGTGGCTGCTGCGTTGTTATTGTCCTTCCTCCGTTTCACCCTTCCTCTACCTTCCTGTCCCTTGCCTCCGTCGGGTAAGCCAGGCCGTCTCGCCGTTGCCTGCGCTTAGTTCTGTCCCTTCCTGTCCCTTGCCTCTGTCGGGTGGTGATCCGCGCCCTGCACAGGAGTAACATGCCATGCTAAGGTGAACCACGCCCTGCCAGGAGGAGCAGTCCTCCAGCCTCCTGCCTCGCCTCGCCTCAGGTCACCTGCCTCCAGCCTCCTGCCTAGCCTCGTCTCAGGCTTCCTGCCTCCAAACTCCAGCCAAGTCTCGCCTCGAGTCTCTTGCCTCCAGCCTCCCCTCGAGTCTCCTGCCAAGCCCCGCCTCGAGTCTCCTGCCAAACCTCGCCTCGAGTCTCCTGTCTCCAGCCTCCTGCCTAGTCTCGCCTCCAGCCTCCTGCCAAGCCTCGCCCCGAGTCTCCTGCCTTTTCCCTCCCGCCAAACCTCACCTCGAGACTCCTGCCTCCTGCCAAGCCTCCCCTTGAGTCTCCTGCCTCCAGCCTCCTGCCAAACCTCGCCACGAGTCTCCTGTCTCCATCCCCCTGCCAAGCCTCGCCTCGAGTCTCCTGTTTCCATCCCCCAGCATAGCCTCGCCTCAGGTTTCCTGCCTCCCGCCTCCTGCATAGCCTTGCCTCGGTTCTCCTGCCTTCAGATTCCTGCCCAGCCTCGCCTCGAGTCTACTGACTCCAACCTCCTGCTTAGGCTCGCCTTGAGTCTCCTGCCTGCAGCCTCCTGCCAAGCCTCGCCTCGAGTTTCCTGCCTCCAGCTTCCTGCCAAGCCTCGCCTGGAGCCTGTTGCCTCCAGCCTCCTGCCAAGCCTCGCCACGAGGTTGCTTTCTCCAGCCTCCTCACAAGCCTCGGCTCGAATCTCCTGTCAAGCCTCGCCACGAGTCACCTATCTCCAGCCTCCTGCCAAGCCTCGCCACGAGTCTCCTGTCTCCATCCTCCTAAAAGCCTTGCCTCAATTCTGCTGCTGCCAGCCTGCTGCCTAGTCTCGCTTCAGGTCTCCTGCTCCAGCCTCCTGCCTAGCCTCGCCTCGAGTCTCCTGCCTCCAGCCTCCTGCCAAGCCCCGCTTCGACTCTCCTGGCTTCAGCTTTCTGCCAAGCCTCGCCTCGAGTCTGCAGCCTCCAGCCTCCTAACAAGCCTCGCCTCCAGTCTCCTGCCTGCAGACACCTGCCAAGCCTCGCCTCGAGTCTGCTGCCTCCAGACTTCTGCCAAGCCTCGCCTCGAGTCTCCTGCCTCCAGCCTCCTGCCAAGCCTTGCCTGGAGTCCCCTGTCTCCAGCTTCCAGCCTTGCTTCGCCTCAGGTTTCCTGCCTCCAGCCTGCTGCCAAACCTCGCCTAGAGTCTCCTGACTCTAGCCAAGCCTCGCCTCAATTCTGATGCTGCCAGCCTCCTGCCTAGCCTCGCCTCATGTTTCCTGCCTCAACCTCCTGCCTAGCCTCGCCTCGAGTCTCCTGCCTCCAGACTCCTGCCAAGCCTCGCCTCGAATCTCCTTCCTCCATCCTCCTGCCAAGCCTCGCCTCAAGTCCCCTGACTCCATGCTCCTGCAAAGCCTCGGCTCGAGTCTCCTGCCTCCAGCCTCCTGCCAAGCCTTGCCTGGAGTCCCCTGTCTCCAGCTTCCAGCCTTGCTTCGCCTCAGGTTTCCTGCCTCCAGCCTGCTGCCAAGCCTCGCCTCGAGTCTCCTGCCTCCAGTCTCCTGCCAAGCCTCGCCTCGAGTCTCCTGCCTCCAGCCTCCTGCCAAACCTCGCCTAGAGTCTCCTGACTCTAGCCAAGCCTCGCCTCAATTCTGATGCTGCCAGCCTCCTGCCTAGCCTCGCCTCATGTTTCCTGCCTCAACCTCCTGCCTAGCCTCGCCTCGAGTCTCCTGCCTCCAGACTCCTGCCAAGCCTCGCCTCAAGTCCCCTGACTCCATGCTCCTGCAAAGCCTCGGCTCGAGTCTCCTGCCTCCAGCCTCCTGCCAAGCCTCGCCTCGAGTCTTCTGCCTTCAGCCTCTTGCCAAGCCGAGCCAAGTCTCTAACCTCTAGCCCCAAGCCTGAAGACTCCTGCCTCGTTCTGACTGCCTTCCAAGCCTCGTCCTTGCCTAGTTCTGGGGTCCGGGCCAGAGGTTAGACCCAAGTACTGGG
Source organism: Mobula birostris (assembly GCF_030028105.1). Lineage (NCBI taxonomy): Eukaryota > Metazoa > Chordata > Chondrichthyes > Myliobatiformes > Myliobatidae > Mobula > Mobula birostris. The sequence goes on from NW_027274957.1 coordinate 18,286, forward strand.
TCCTTGTCCAGTCCCTGTCTCGGAGTCCAAGCTTGGGTTCCTAGCTCTCTTGTCCAGTCCTGTTCCGGGTCCTAGTTTTCGTGTGCATGTCGTTGCCATCGCCCTGTATCCTAGTCCTGTGCGTTGTACTTCAGTGTCAGTGTCTTGCACTTGGGTCTGTTCCCAGCCACCGCCTTATGACAGAACAATCCAGCCAACCATGGACCCAGCGACACGGACACTGTCGTTTTCCTCTTGTCACCCGGATTTCCTTTCTGTTACAAACTCTCCCACACGCCCGCGTCGTCCATAATCTGGATACTCTGTTTGGTCGCCAGGAGGCTCCCGTGGGGTGGGGGGGTGGCGTTGGTGGTGGGTGTATTGTCATGTTCCGGTCAGTGAAGTCTATATTCCGGTTCAAATTCCGGTCCATCGACCCTTACTCCAGGTTTTGATATCTACTCTGTTCCTGTTCTTGTTGAGCTAATTGAGGCGGCTGATGATCATGGGGGCTGGCTGCATAAATACCTTCAGAGACCCAGGCGTGGCTGCTGGGTTGTTCTTGTCCTTCCTCCGTGTATCCCTTCCTCTACCTTCCTGTCCCTTGCCTCCGTCGGGTAAGCCAGGCCGTCTCGCCGTTACCTGCGCTTAGTTCTGTCCCTTCCTGTCCCTTGCCTTTGTCGGGTGCTGATCCGCGCCCTGCACAGGAGTAACATGGCATGCTAAGGTGAACCGCGCCCTGCCAGGAGGAGCCTGCCTCCAGCCTCCAGCCTCGCCTCGCTTCAGTTCACCTGCCTCCAGCCTCCTGCCTAGCCTCGTCTCAGGCTTCCTGCCTCCAAACTCCAACCAAGTCTCGCCTCGAGTCTCTTGCCTCCAGCCTCGCCTCGGGTCTCCTGCCAAGCCTCGCCTCGAGTCTCCTGCCAAGCCTAGCCTCGAGTCTCCTGTCTCCATCCACAAGCCTAGCCTCGCCTCAGGTTTCCTGCCTCCAGCTTCCTGCCTATCATCAACTCGAATGTTCTGTCTTCAGCCCCCTGCCATGCCTCGCCTCGAGTCTCCTGCCTCCACCCTTCTGCCAACCCTCGCCTCGAGTCTCCTGTCTCCAGCCTCCAGCCAAGCCTCGCCTCAGGTTTCCTACCTGCAGCCTCCTGCTTAGCCTCGCCACGAGTCTCCTGCTTCCAGCCTCCTGCCTAGCCTCACTCGATTCTCCTACCTGCAGCCTCCTGCCAAGCCTCGCCTGAATTCGGCTGCTGCCAGCCTCCTGCCATGACACGCCTCATTCTCCTGTTTCCAGCTTGCAGCCAACCCTCGCCTCGAGACTCCTGCCTCCTGCCTCCTGCCAAGCCTCGCCTCGAGTCGTCTGCCTTCAGCATGCTAAGCCAAGCCAAGTCTATAACTTCTAGCCTCAAGCCTGAAGTCTCCTGCCTCGTCCTGCCTGCAGACTGCTGCTTCGTTTTCCCTGCCTTCCAAGCCTCGTCCTTGCCTAGTTCTGGCGTATGGGCCAGAGGCAAACCCCAAGTACTGGGTCCTTGTCAAGTCTCTGGCTCGGAGTCCAAACTTGGGCTCCTAGCTCTCTTGTCCAGTCCTGTTCTGGGTCCAAGTTTTCGTGTCCATGTCCTTGACATCGCCCTGTATCCTAGTCCTGTCTGTTGTACTTCAGTGTCTGTGTCTTGCACTTGGGTCCGTTCCCTGCCACCGCCTTATGACAGAACAATCCACCCAACCATGAACCCAGCGACACCGACGTTGTCGTTTTCCTCTTGTAACCCGGAGTTCCATTCTATTACATACTCTCCCACCCACCCGGGTCGTCCATAGTCTGGCTACTATGTTATACTCTGTTACCAAGGCAAGCCAGGCTGTCTTGCTGTTACCCGCGCTTAGTCCTGTCCCTTCCTGTCCCTTGCCTCTGTCGGGTGGTGAAACGCGCCCTGCCCTGGAAGAGCCTGCCTCCAGCCTCCAGCCTCGCCTCGCCTCAGGTCTCCTGCCTCCAGATTCCTGCCTAGCCTCGTCTCAGGCTTCTTGCCTCCGAACTCCAGCCTTGTCTTGCCTCGAGTCTCCTGCCTCCAGCCTCCTGCCTAGTCTCGCCTCCAGCCTACTGCCAAGCCTCACCTCGAGTCTCCTGCCTCGAGCCTCCTACCAAACCTCGCCACGAGTCTCCTGTCTCCAGCCTCCAGCCTAGCCTCACCTCAGGTTTCCTGCCTTCAGCCTCCTGCCTAGCATCAACTCGAGTCTCCTGCTTTCAGCCCCCTGCCATACCTCGCCTCGAGTATCCTCCCTTTAGCCTCCTGCCAAGCCTCGCCTCGAGACACTTGCCTCCTGACAAGCCTCGCCTTGAGTCTCCTGACTCCAGCCTCCTGCCATGTCTCGCCTCGAGTCTTCTGCCTCCAGCCTGCTGGCATGCCTCGCCTCGAGTCTTCTGCCTTCAGCCTCTTGCCAAGCCAAGCCAAGTCTCTAACCTCTAGCCCCAAGCCTGAAGACTCCTGCCTCGTTCTGCCTGCTTTCCAAGCCTCGTCCTTGCCTAGTTCTGGGGTCCGGGCCAGAGGTTAGACCCAAGTACTGGGTCCTTGTCCAGTCCCTGGCTCGGAGTCCAAGCTTGGGCTCCTAGCTCTCTTGTCCAGTCCTGTTCTGGGTCCTAGTTTTCGTGTGCATGTCGTTGCCATCGCCCTGTATCCTAGTCCTGTCCGTTGTACTTCAGTGTCAGTGTCTTGCACTTGGATCCGTTCCCAGCCACCGCCTTATGACAGAACAATCCAGCCAACCATGGACCCAGCGACACGGACACAGTCGTTTTCCTCTTGCCACCCGGATATCCTTGCTGATACATACTCTCCCACACGCCCGGGTCGTCCATAGTCTGGATACTCTGTTTGGTCGCCAGGAGGCTCCCGTGGGGTGGGGGGGGGGCGGCATTGGTGGTGGGTGTATTGTCATGTTCCGGTCAGTGAAGTCTATATTCCGGTTCACATTCCGGTCCATCGACCCTTACTCCAGGTTTTGATATCTACCCTGTTCCTGTTCTTGTTGAGCTAATTGAGGCGGCTGATGATCATGGGGGCTGGCTGCATAAATACCTTCAGAGACCCAGGCGTGGCTGCTGCGTTGTTATTGTCCTTCCTCCGTTTCACCCTTCCTCTACCTTCCTGTCCCTTGCCTCCGTCGGGTAAGCCAGGCCGTCTCGCCGTTGCCTGCGCTTAGTTCTGTCCCTTCCTGTCCCTTGCCTCTGTCGGGTGGTGATCCGCGCCCTGCACAGGAGTAACATGCCATGCTAAGGTGAACCACGCCCTGCCAGGAGGAGCAGTCCTCCAGCCTCCTGCCTCGCCTCGCCTCAGGTCACCTGCCTCCAGCCTCCTGCCTAGCCTCGTCTCAGGCTTCCTGCCTCCAAACTCCAGCCAAGTCTCGCCTCGAGTCTCTTGCCTCCAGCCTCCCCTCGAGTCTCCTGCCAAGCCCCGCCTCGAGTCTCCTGCCAAACCTCGCCTCGAGTCTCCTGTCTCCAGCCTCCTGCCTAGTCTCGCCTCCAGCCTCCTGCCAAGCCTCGCCCCGAGTCTCCTGCCTTTTCCCTCCCGCCAAACCTCACCTCGAGACTCCTGCCTCCTGCCAAGCCTCCCCTTGAGTCTCCTGCCTCCAGCCTCCTGCCAAACCTCGCCACGAGTCTCCTGTCTCCATCCCCCTGCCAAGCCTCGCCTCGAGTCTCCTGTTTCCATCCCCCAGCATAGCCTCGCCTCAGGTTTCCTGCCTCCCGCCTCCTGCATAGCCTTGCCTCGGTTCTCCTGCCTTCAGATTCCTGCCCAGCCTCGCCTCGAGTCTACTGACTCCAACCTCCTGCTTAGGCTCGCCTTGAGTCTCCTGCCTGCAGCCTCCTGCCAAGCCTCGCCTCGAGTTTCCTGCCTCCAGCTTCCTGCCAAGCCTCGCCTGGAGCCTGTTGCCTCCAGCCTCCTGCCAAGCCTCGCCACGAGGTTGCTTTCTCCAGCCTCCTCACAAGCCTCGGCTCGAATCTCCTGTCAAGCCTCGCCACGAGTCACCTATCTCCAGCCTCCTGCCAAGCCTCGCCACGAGTCTCCTGTCTCCATCCTCCTAAAAGCCTTGCCTCAATTCTGCTGCTGCCAGCCTGCTGCCTAGTCTCGCTTCAGGTCTCCTGCTCCAGCCTCCTGCCTAGCCTCGCCTCGAGTCTCCTGCCTCCAGCCTCCTGTCATGCCTCGCCACGAGACTCCTATCTCCTGCCTCCAGCCTAGCCTCGGCTCAGGTTTTCTGCCTCCAGCCTCCTGCCTAGCTTCGCCTCGAGTCTCCTGTCTCCAGCCTCCTGCCAAGCCCCGCTTCGACTCTCCTGGCTTCAGCTTTCTGCCAAGCCTCGCCTCGAGTCTGCAGCCTCCAGCCTCCTAACAAGCCTCGCCTCCAGTCTCCTGCCTGCAGACACCTGCCAAGCCTCGCCTCGAGTCTGCTGCCTCCAGACTTCTGCCAAGCCTCGCCTCGAGTCTCCTGCCTCCAGCCTCCTGCCAAGCCTTGCCTGGAGTCCCCTGTCTCCAGCTTCCAGCCTTGCTTCGCCTCAGGTTTCCTGCCTCCAGCCTGCTGCCAAACCTCGCCTAGAGTCTCCTGACTCTAGCCAAGCCTCGCCTCAATTCTGATGCTGCCAGCCTCCTGCCTAGCCTCGCCTCATGTTTCCTGCCTCAACCTCCTGCCTAGCCTCGCCTCGAGTCTCCTGCCTCCAGACTCCTGCCAAGCCTCGCCTCGAATCTCCTTCCTCCATCCTCCTGCCAAGCCTCGCCTCAAGTCCCCTGACTCCATGCTCCTGCAAAGCCTCGGCTCGAGTCTCCTGCCACCAGCCTCCTGCCAAGCCTCGCCTCGAGTCTGCTGCCTCCAGACTTCTGCCAAGCCTCGCCTCGAGTCTCCTGCCTCCAGCCTCCTGCCAAGCCTTGCCTGGAGTCCCCTGTCTCCAGCTTCCAGCCTTGCTTCGCCTCAGGTTTCCTGCCTCCAGCCTGCTGCCAAGCCTCGCCTCGAGTCTCCTGCCTCCAGTCTCCTGCCAAGCCTCGCCTCGAGTCTCCTGCCTCCAGCCTCCTGCCAAACCTCGCCTAGAGTCTCCTGACTCTAGCCAAGCCTCGCCTCAATTCTGATGCTGCCAGCCTCCTGCCTAGCCTCGCCTCATGTTTCCTGCCTCAACCTCCTGCCTAGCCTCGCCTCGAGTCTCCTGCCTCCAGACTCCTGCCAAGCCTCGCCTCAAGTCCCCTGACTCCATGCTCCTGCAAAGCCTCGGCTCGAGTCTCCTGCCTCCAGCCTCCTGCCAAGCCTCGCTTCGAGTCTTCTGCCTTCAACCTCCTTGCAAGCCTAACCTCGTCTCCTGCCTCCAGCCTCCTGCCTAGCCTCGCCTCAGGTTTCCTGCTCCAACCTCCTGCCTAACCTCGCCTCGAGTCTCCTGCCTCCAGCGTCCTGCCAACCATCGCGTCGAGTCTCCTGCCTCCAGCCTCCTGCCAAGCCTCGCCACGAATCTCCTGTCTCCAGCCTCCCGCCAAGCCTCGCCTCGAGTCTCCTGTATCCATGTTCCTGCCAAGCCTCACCTCGAGTCTCCTGCCTTCAGCCTCCTGCCAACTCTCGCCTCGAATCTCCTGCCTCCAGCCTCCTGCCAAGCCTCGCCTCGAGTCTCCTGCTACAGACTCTTGCCAAGCCTCGCCTCGAGTCTCCTGTCTCCATCCACCACCCTAGCCTCGCCTCAGGTTTCCTGCCTCCAGCTTCCTGCCTATCCTCAACTCGAATCTTCTGCCTTCAGCCCCCAGCCATGCGTCGCCTCGAGTCTCCTGCCTCCAGCCTCCTACCAACCCACGCTTCGAGTCTCCTACCTTCAGCCTCCTGCCAACTCTCGCCTCGAGTCTCCTGCCTCCAGCCTTCTGCCAAGTCTCGCCTCGAGTCTCCTGCCTGCAGCCTCCTGCCAAGCCTTGCCTGGAGTCTCCTGTCTCCAGCCACCAGCCTAGTTTCGCCTCAGGTTTCTTGCCTCCAGCCTGCTGCCAAGCCTCGCCTCGAGTCTCCTGCCTCCAGCCTCCTGCTAAGCCTCGCCTCGAGTCTCCTGCCTGCAGCCTCCTGCCAAGCCTTGCCTGGAGTCTCCTGTCTCCAGCCACCAGCCTAGCTTCGCCTCAGGTTTCTTGCCTCCAGCCTGCTGCCAAGCCTCGCCTCGAGTTTCCTGCCTCCAGCCTGCTGCCAAGCCACGCCTCGAGTCTCCTGCCTCCAGCCTCCTGCCAAGCCTCGCCTCGAGTCTCCTGACTCCAGCCTCCTGCCAAGCCTCGCTTCAGGTCTCCTGACTCTAGCCAAGCCTCACCTCAATTCTGATGCTGCCAGCCTCATGCCTAGCCTCGCCTCGAGTATCCTGCTCCAGACTCTTGCCAAGCCTCGCCTCGAGTCTCCTGCCTCCAGCTTCCTGCCAAGCCTCGCGTCGAGTCTCTTGCCTCCAGCCTCCTGCCAAGCCTCGCCACGAGGTTGCTGTCTCCAGCCTCCTCACAAGCCTCGGCTCGAATCTCCTGCCTCCAGCCTCCTGTCAAGCCTCGCCACGAGTCACCTATCTCCAGCCTCCTGCCAAGCCTCGCCACGAGTCTCCTGTCTCCATCCGCCTAAAAGCCTTGCCTCAGTTCTGCTGCTGCCAGCCTGCTGCCTAGTCTCGCTTCAGGTCTCCTGCTCCAGCCTCCTGCCTAGCCTCGCCTCGAGTCTCCTGCCTCCAGCCTCCTGTCATGCCTCGCCACGAGACTCCTATCTCCTGCCTCCAGCCTAGCCTCCGCTCAGGTTTTCTGCCTCCAGCCTCCTGCCTAGCTTCGCCTCGAGTCTCCTGTCTCCAGCCTCCTGCCAAGCCCCGCTTCGACTCTCCTGGCTTCAGCTTTCTGCCAAGCCTCGCCTCGAGTCTCCTGCCTCCAGCCTCCTGCCAAGCCTCGCCTCGAGTCTCCTGCCTCCAGACTCCTGCCAAGCCTCGCCTCGAGTCTGCTGCCTCCAGAATTCTGCCAAGCCTAGCCTCGAGTCTCCTGCCTCCAGCCTCCTGCCAAGCCTTGCCTGGAGTCCCCTGTCTCCAGCTTCCAGCCGAGCTTCGCCTCAGGTTTCCTGCCTCCAGCCTGTTGCCAAGCCTCGCCTCGAGTCTCCTGCCTCCAGCCTCCTGCCAAGCCTCACCTCAATTCTGATAATGCCAGCCTCCTGCCTAGCCTCACCTAATGTTTCCTGCTCCAACCTCCTGCCAAACCTCGCCTCAATTCTGATGCTCCCAGCCTCCTGCGTAGCCTCGCCTCGAGTATCCTGCTCCAGACTCTTGCCAAGCCTCGCCTCGAGTCTCCTGCCTCCAGCCTCCTGCCAAGCCTCGCCTCGAGTCTCCTGCTACAGACTCTTGCCAAGCCTCGCCTCGAGTCTCCTGCCTCCAGCTTCCTGCCAAGCCTCCCGTCGAGCCCCCTGTCTCCATCCACCACCCTAGCCACGCCTCAGGTTTCCTGCCTCCAGCTTCCTGCCTATCCTCAACTCGAATTTTCTGGCTTCAGCACCCAGCCATGCCTCGCCTCGAGCCTCCTGCCTCCAGCCTCCTACCAAACCTCGCTTCGAGTCTCCTGCCTTCAGCCTCCTGCCAACTCTCGCCTCGAATCTCCTGCCTCCAGCCTCCTGCCAAGCCTCGCCTCGAGTCTCCTGCCTCCAGACCCCTGCCAAGCCTCGCCTCGAGTATCCTGCTCCAGACTCTTGCCAAGCCTCGCCTCGAGTCTCCTGCCTCCAGCCTCCTGGCAAGCCTCGCGTCGAGCCTCCTGTCTCCATCCACCACCCTAGCCTCGCCTCAGGTTTCCTGACTCCAGCTTCCTGCCTATCGTCAACTCGAATCTTCTGCCTTCAGCCCCCAGCCATGCGTCGCCTCGAGTCTCCTGCCTCCAGCCTCCTACCAACCCACGCTTCGAGTCTCCTACCTTAAGCCTCCTGCCAACGCTCGCCTCGAGTCTCCTGCCTCCAGCCTTCTGCCAAGTCTCGCCTCGAGTCTCCTGTCTCCAGACTCCTGCCAAGCCTTGCCTGGAGTCTCCTGTCTCCAGCCACCAGCCTAGCTTCGCCTCAGGTTTCTTGCCTCCAGCCTGCTGCCAAGCCTCGCCTCGAGTCTCCTGCCTCCAGCCTCCTGCTAAGCCTCGCCTCGAGTCTCCTGCCTGCAGCCTCCTGCCAAGCCTTGCCTGGAGTCTCCTGTCTCCAGCCACCAGCCTAGCTTCGCCTCAGGATTCTTGCCTCCAGCCTGCTGCCAAGCCTCGCCTCGAGTTTCCTGCCTCCAGCCTGCTGCCAAGCCACGCCTCGAGTCTCCTGCCTCCAGCCTCCTGCCAAGCCTCGCCTCGAGTCTCCTGACTCCAGCCTCCTGCCAAGCCTCGGCTCGAGTCTCCTGACTCTAGCCAAGCCTCACCTCAATTCTGATGCTGCCAGCCTCATGCCTAGCCTCGCCTCGAGTATCCTTCTCCAGACTCTTGCCAAGCCTCGCCTCGAGTCTCCTGCCTCCAGCCTCCTGCCAAGCCTCGCCTCGAGTCTACTGACTCCAACCTCCTGCTTAGGCTCGCCTTGAGTCTCCTGCCTGCAGCGTCCTGCCAAGCCTCGCCTGGAGCCTCTTGCCTCCAGCCTCCTGCCAAGCCTCGCCACGAGGTTGCTTTCTCCAGCCTCCTCACAAGCCTCGGCTCGAATCTCCTGTCAAGCCTCGCCACGAGTCACCTATCTCCAGCCTCCTGCCAAGCCTCGCCACGAGTCTCCTGTCTCCATCCTCCTAAAAGCCTTGCCTCAATTCTGCTGCTGCCAGCCTGCTGCCTAGTCTCGCTTCAGGTCTCCTGCTCCAGCCTCCTGCCTAGCCTCGCCTCGAGTCTCCTGCCTCCAGCCTCCTGTCATGCCTCGCCACGAGACTCCTATCTCCTGCCTCCAGCCTAGCCTCGGCTCAGGTTTTCTGCCTCCAGCCTCCTGCCTAGCTTCGCCTCGAGTTTCCTGTCTCCAGCCTCCTGCCAAGCCCCGCTTCGACTCTCCTGGCTTCAGCTTTCTGCCAAGCCTCGCCTCGAGTCTGCAGCCTCCAGCCTCCTAACAAGCCTCGCCTCCAGTCTCCTGCCTCCAGACACCTGCCAAGCCTCGCCTCGAGTCTGCTGCCTCCAGACTTCTGCCAAGCCTCGCCTCGAGTCTCCTGCCTCCAGCCTCCTGCCAAGCCTTGCCTGGAGTCCCCTGTCTCCAGCTTCCAGCCTTGCTTCGCCTCAGGTTTCCTGCCTCCAGCCTGCTGCCAAGCCTCGCCTCGAGTCTCCTGCCTCCAGCCTCCTGCCAAACCTCGCCTAGAGTCTCCTGACTCTAGCCAAGCCTCGCCTCAATTCTGATGCTGCCAGCCTCCTGCCTAGCCTCGCCTCATGTTTCCTGCCTCAACCTCCTGCCTAGCCTCGCCTCGAGTCTCCTGCCTCCAGACTCCTGCCAAGCCTCGCCTCGAATCTCCTTCCTCCATCCTCCTGTCAAGCCTCGCCTCAAGTCCCCTGACTCCATGCTCCTGCAAAGCCTCGGCTCGAGTCTCCTGCCACCAGCCTCCTGCCAAGCCTCGCCTCGAGTCTGCTGCCTCCAGCCTCCTGCCAAGCCTTGCCTGGAGTCCCCTGTCTCCAGCTTCCAGCCTTGCTTCGCCTCAGGTTTCCTGCCTCCAGCCTGCTGCCAAGCCTCGGCTCGAGTCTCCTGCCACCAGCCTCCTGCCAAGACTCGCCTCGAGTCTCCTGCCTCCAGCCTCCTGCCAAGCCTCGCTTCGAGTCTTCTGCCTTCAACCTCTTTGCAAGCCTCACCTCGTCTCCTGCCTCCAGCCTCCTGCCTAGCCTCGCCTCAGGTTTCCTGCTCCAACCTCCTGCCTAACCTCGCCTCGAGTCTCCTGCCTCCAGCGTCCTGCCAACCATCGCGTCGAGTCTCCTGCCTCCAGCATCCTGCCAAGCCTCGCCTCGAGTCTCCTCCATCCATGTTCCTGCCAAGCCTCACCTCGAGTCTCCTGCCTTCAGCCTCCTGCCAACTCTCGCCTCGAATCTCCTGCCTCCAGCCTCCTGCCAAGCCTCGCCTCGAGTCTCCTGCTACAGACTCTTGCCAAGCCTCGCCTCGAGTCTCCTGCCTCCAGCTTCCTGCCAAGCCTCGCGTCGAGCCCCCTGTCTCCATCCACCACCCTAGCCTCGCCTCAGGTTTCCTGCCTCCAGCGTCCTGCCTATCCTCAACTCGAATTTTCTGCCTTCAGCCCCCAGCCATGCCTCGCCTCGACTCTCCTGCCTCCAGCCTCCTACCAAACCTCGCTTCGAGTCTCCTGCCTTCAGCCTCCTGCCAACTCTCGCCTCGAATCTCCTGCCCCCAGCCTCCTGCCAAGCCTCGCCTCGAGTCTCCTGCCTCCAGACTCCTGCCAAGCCTCGCTTCGAGTCTCCTGCCTGCAGCCTCCTGCCAAGCCTCGCCAGGAGTCTCCTGTCTCCATCCTCCTAAAAGCCTTGCCTCAGTTCTGCTGCTGCCAGCCTGCTGCCTAGTCTCGCTTCAGGTCTCCTGCTCCAGCCTCCTGCCTAGCCTTGCCTCGAGTCTCCTGCCTCCAGCCTCCTGTCATGCCTCGCCACGAGACTCCTATCTCCTGCCTCCAGCCTAGCCTCGGCTCAGGTTTCCTGCCTCCAGCCTCCTGCCTAGCTTCGCCTCGAGTCTCCTGTCTCCAGCCTCCTGCCAAGCCCCGCTTCGACTCTCCTGGCTTCAGCTTTCTGCCAAGCCTCGCCTCGAGTCTGCAGCCTCCAGCCTCCTGCCAAGCCTCGCCTCGAGTCTCCTGCCTCCAGACTCCTGCCAAGCCTCGCCTCGAGTCTGCTGCCTCCAGACTTCTGCCAAGCCTCGCCTCGAGTCTCCTGCCTCCAGCCTCCTGCCAAGCCTTGCCTGGAGTCCCCAGTCTCCAGCTTCCAGCCTAGCTTCGCCTCAGGTTTCCTGCCTCCAGCCTCCTGCCTAGCCTCGCCTCATGTTTCCTGCTCCAACCTCCTGCCAAGCCTCGCCTCAATTCTGATGCTGCCAGCCTCCTGCCTAGCCTGGCCTCATGTTTCCTGCCTCAACCTCCTGCCTAGCCTCGCCTCGAGTCTCCTGCTCCAGACTCCTGCCAAGCCTCGCCTCAAGTCCCCTGACTCCATGCTCCTGCAAAGCCTCGGCTCGAGTCTCCTGCCACCAGCCTCCTGCCAAGACTCGCCTCGAGTCTCTTGCCTCCAGCCTGCTGCCAAGCCTCGCTTCGAGTCTTCTGCCTTCAACCTCCTTGCAAGCCTCACCTCGTCTCCTGCCTCCAGCCTCCTGCCTAGCCTCGCCTCAGGTTTCCTGCTCCAACCTCCTGCCTAACCTCGCCTCGAGTCTCCTGCCTCCAGCGTCCTGCCAACCATCGCGTCGAGTCTCCTGCCTCCAGCCTCCTGCCAAGCCTCGCCACGAGTCTCCTGTCTCCAGCCTCCTGCCAAGCCTCGCCTCGAGTCTCCTGCATCCATGTTCCTGCCAAGCCTCACCTCGAGTCTCCTGCCTTCAGCCTCCTGCCAACTCTCGCCTCGAATCTCCTGCCTCCAGCCTCCTGCCAAGCCTCGCCTCGAGTCTCCTGCTACAGACTCTTGCCAAGCCTCGCCTCGAGTCTCCTGCCTCCAGCTTCCTGCCAAGCCTCGCGTCGAGCCCCCTGTCTCCATCCACCACCCTAGGCTCGCCTCAGATTTCCTGCCTCCAGCTTCCTGCCTATCCTCAACTCGAATTTTCTGCCTTCAGCCCCCAGCCATGCCTCGCCTCGAGTCTCCTGCCTCCAGCCTCCTACCAAACCTCGCTTCGAGTCTCCTGCCTTCAGCCTCCTGCCAACTCTCGCCTCGAATCTCCTGCCTCCAGCCTCCTGCCAAGCCTCGCCTCGAGTCTCCTGCCTCCAGACTCCTGCTAAGCCTCGCCTCGAGTATCCTGCTCCAGACTCTTGCCAAGCCTCGCCTCGAGTCTCCTGCCTCCAGCCTCCTGCCAAGCCTCGCCTCGAGTCTCCTGCTACAGACTCTTGCCAAGCCTCGCCTCGAGTCTCCTGTCTCCATCCACCACCCTAGCCTCGCCTCAGGTTTCCTGCCTCCAGCTTCCTGCCTATCCTCAACTCGAATCTTCTGCCTTCAGCCCCCAGCCATGCGTCGCCTCGAGTCTCCTGCCTCCAGCCTCCTACCAACCCACGCTTCGAGTCTCCTACCTTCAGCCTCCTGCCAACTCTCGCCTCGAGTCTCCTGCCTCCAGCCTTCTGCCAAGTCTCCCCTCGAGTCTCCTGTCTCCAGACTCCTGCCAAGCCTCGCCTCGAGTCTCCTGCCTGCAGCCTCCTGCCAAGCCTTGCCTGGAGTCTCCTGTCTCCAGCCACCAGCCTAGTTTCGCCTCAGGTTTCTTGCCTCCAGCCTGCTGCCAAGCCTCGCCTCGAGTCTCCTGCCTCCAGCCTCCTGCTAAACCTCGCCTCGAGTCTCCTGCCTGCAGCCTCCTGCCAAGCCTTGCCTGGAGTCTCCTGTCTCCAGCCACCAGCCTAGCTTCGCCTCAGGTTTCTTGCCTCCAGCCTGCTGCCAAGCCTCGCCTCGAGTTTCCTGCCTCCAGCCTGCTGCCAAGCCACGCCTCGAGTCTCCTGCCTCCAGCCTCCTGCCAAGCCTCGCCTCGAGTCTCCTGACTCCAGCCTCCTGCCAAGCCTCGCCTCAGGTCTCCTGACTCTAGCCAAGCCTCACCTCAATTCTGATGCTGCCAGCCTCATGCCTAGCCTCGCCTCGAGTATCCTGCTCCAGACTCTTGCTAAGCCTCGCCTCGAGTATCCTGCCTCCAGCTTCCTGCCAAGCCTCGCGTCGAGTCTCTTGCCTCCAGCCTCCTGCCAAGCCTCGCCACGAGGTTGCTGTCTCCAGCCTCCTCACAAGCCTCGGCTCGAATCTCCTGCCTCCAGCCTCCTGTCAAGCCTCGCCACGAGTCACCTATCTCCAGCCTCCTGCCAAGCCTCGCCACGAGTCTCCTGTCTCCATCCGCCTAAAAGCCTTGCCTCAGTTCTGCTGCTGCCAGCCTGCTGCCTAGTCTCACTTCAGGTCTCCTGCTCCAGCCTCCTGCCTAGCCTCGCCTCGAGTCTCCTGCCTCCAGACTCCTGCCAAGCCTCGCCTCGAGTCTCCTGCCTCCAGACTCCTGCCAAGCCTCGCCTCGAGTATCCTGCTCCAGACTCTTGCCAAGCCTCGCCTCGAGTCTCCTGCCTCCAGCCTCCTGCCAAGCCTCGCGTCGAGCCCCCTGTCTCCATCCACCACCCTAGCCTCGCCTCAGGTTTCCTGCCTCCAGCGTCCTGCCTATCCTCAACTCGAATTTTCTGCCTTCAGCCCCCAGCCATGCCTCGCCTCGACTCTCCTGCCTCCAGCCTCCTACCAAACCTCGCTTCGAGTCTCCTGCCTTCAGCCTCCTGCCAACTCTCGCCTCGAATCTCCTGCCCCCAGCCTCCTGCCAAGCCTCGCCTCGAGTCTCCTGCCTCCAGACTCCTGCCAAGCCTCGCTTCGAGTCTCCTGCCTGCAGCCTCCTGCCAAGCCTCGCCACGAGTCTCCTGTCTCCATCCTCCTAAAAGCCTTGCCTCAGTTCTGCTGCTGCCAGCCTGCTGCCTAGTCTCGCTTCAGGTCTCCTGCTCCAGCCTCCTGCCTAGCCTTGCCTCGAGTCTCCTGCCTCCAGCCTCCTGTCATGCCTCGCCACGAGACTCCTATCTCCTGCCTCCAGCCTAGCCTCGGCTCAGGTTTTCTGCCTCCAGCCTCCTGCCTAGCTTCGCCTCGAGTCTCCTGTCTCCAGCCTCCTGCCAAGCCCCGCTTCGACTCTCCTGGCTTCAGCTTTCTGCCAAGCCTCGCCTCGAGTCTGCAGCCTCCAGCCTCCTGCCAAGCCTCGCCTCGAGTCTCCTGCCTCCAGACTCCTGCCAAGCCTCGCCTCGAGTCTGCTGCCTCCAGACTTCTGCCAAGCCTCGCCTCGAGTCTCCTGCCTCCAGCCTCCTGCCAAGCCTTGCCTGGAGTCCCCAGTCTCCAGCTTCCAGCCTAGCTTCGCCTCAGGTTTCCTGCCTCCAGCCTCCTGCCTAGCCTCGCCTCATGTTTCCTGCTCCAACCTCCTGCCAAGCCTCGCCTCAATTCTGATGCTGCCAGCCTCCTGCCTAGCCTGGCCTCATGTTTCCTGCCTCAACCTCCTGCCTAGCCTCGCCTCGAGTCTCCTGCTCCAGACTCCTGCCAAGCCTCGCCTCAAGTCCCCTGACTCCATGCTCCTGCAAAGCCTCGGCTCGAGTCTCCTGCCACCAGCCTCCTGCCAAGACTCGCCTCGAGTCTCTTGCCTCCAGCCTGCTGCCAAGCCTCGCTTCGAGTCTTCTGCCTTCAACCTCCTTGCAAGCCTCACCTCGTCTCCTGCCTCCAGCCTCCTGCCTAGCCTCGCCTCAGGTTTCCTGCTCCAACCTCCTGCCTAACCTCGCCTCGAGTCTCCTGCCTCCAGCGTCCTGCCAACCATCGCGTCGAGTCTCCTGCCTAACCTCGCCTCGAGTCTCCTGCCTCCAGCGTCCTGCCAACCATCGCGTCGAGTCTCCTGCCTCCAGCCTCCTGCCAAGCCTCGCCACGAGTCTCCTGTCTCCAGCCTCCTGCCAAGCCTCGCCTCGAGTCTCCTGCATCCATGTTCCTGCCAAGCCTCACCTCGAGTCTCCTGCCTTCAGCCTCCTGCCAACTCTCGCCTCGAATCTCCTGCCTCCAGCCTCCTGCCAAGCCTCGCCTCGAGTCTCCTGCTACAGACTCTTGCCAAGCCTCGCCTCGAGTCTCCTGCCTCCAGCTTCCTGCCAAGCCTCGCGTCGAGCCCCCTGTCTCCATCCACCACCCTAGCCTCGCCTCAGGTTTCCTGCCTCCAGCTTCCTGCCTATCCTCAACTCGAATTTTCTGCCTTCAGCCCCCAGCCATGCCTCGCCTCGAGTCTCCTGCCTCCAGCCTCCTACCAAACCTCGCTTCGAGTCTCCTGCCTTCAGCCTCTTGCCAACTCTCGCCTCGAATCTCCTGCCTCCAGCCTCCTGCCAAGCCTCGCCTCGAGTCTCCTGCCTCCAGACTCCTGCTAAGCCTCGCCTCGAGTATCCTGCTCCAGACTCTTGCCAAGCCTCGCCTCGAGTCTCCTGCCTCCAGCCTCCTGCCAAGCCTCGCCTCGAGTCTCCTGCTACAGACTCTTGCCAAGCCTCGCCTCGAGTCTTCTGTCTCCATCCACCACCCTAGCCTCGCCTCAGGTTTCCTGCCTCCAGCTTCCTGCCTATCCTCAACTCGAATCTTCTGCCTTCAGCCCCCAGCCATGCGTCGCCTCGAGTCTCCTGCCTCCAGCCTCCTACCAACCCACGCTTCGAGTCTCCTACCTTCAGCCTCCTGCCAACTCTCGCCTCGAGTCTCCTGCCTCCAGCCTTCTGCCAAGTCTCGCCTCGAGTCTCCTGTCTCCAGACTCCTGCCAAGCCTCGCCTCGAGTCTCCTGCCTGCAGCCTCCTGCCAAGCCTTGCCTGGAGTCTCCTGTCTCCAGCCACCAGCCTAGTTTCGCCTCAGGTTTCTTGCCTCCAGCCTGCTGCCAAGCCTCGCCTCGAGTCTCCTGCCTCCAGCCTCCTGCTAAACCTCGCCTCGAGTCTCCTGCCTGCAGCCTCCTGCCAAGCCTTGCCTGGAGTCTCCTGTCTCCAGCCACCAGCCTAGCTTCGCCTCAGGTTTCTTGCCTCCAGCATGCTGCCAAGCCTCGCCTCGAGTTTCCTGCCTCCAGCCTGCTGCCAAGCCACGCCTCGAGTCTCCTGCCTCCAGCCTCCTGCCAAGCCTCGCCTCGAGTCTCCTGACTCCAGCCTCCTGCCAAGCCTCGCCTCAGGTCTCCTGACTCTAGCCAAGCCTCACCTCAATTCTGATGCTGCCAGCCTCATGCCTAGCCTCACCTCGAGTATCCTGCTCCAGACTCTTGCCAAGCCTCGCCTCGAGTATCCTGCCTCCAGCTTCCTGCCAAGCCTCGCGTCGAGTCTCTTGCCTCCAGCCTCCTGCCAAGCCTCGCCACGAGGTTGCTGTCTCCAGCCTCCTCACAAGCCTCGGCTCGAATCTCCTGCCTCCAGCCTCCTGTCAAGCCTCGCCACGAGTCACCTATCTCCAGCCTCCTGCCAAGCCTCGCCACGAGTCTCCTGTCTCCATCCGCCTAAAAGCCTTGCCTCAGTTCTGCTGCTGCCAGCCTGCTGCCTAGTCTCACTTCAGGTCTCCTGCTCCAGCCTCCTGCCTAGCCTCGCCTCGAGTCTCCTGCCTCCAGACTCCTGCCAAGCCTCGCCTCGAGTCTCCTGCCTCCAGACTCCTGCCAAGCCTCGCCTCGAGTATCCTGCTCCAGACTCTTGCCAAGCCTCGCCTCGAGTCTCCTGCCTCCAGCCTCCTGCCAAGCCTCGCCTCGAGTCTCCTGCTACAGACTCTTGCCAAGCCTCGCCTCGAGTCTCCTGCCTCCAGCCTCCTGGCAAGCCTCGCGTCGAGCCTCCTGTCTCCATCCACCACCCTAGCCTCGCCTCAGGTTTCCTGCCTCCAGCTTCCTGCATATCCTCAACTCGAATCTTCTGCCTTCAGCCCCCAGCCATGCGTCGCCTCGAGTCTCCTGCCTCCAGCCTCCTACCAACCCACGCATCGAGTCTCCTACCTTCAGCCTCCTGCCAACTCTCGCCTCGAGTCTCCTGCCTCCAGCCTTCTGCCAAGTCTCGCCTCGAGTCTCCTGTCTCCAGACTCCTGCCAAGCCTCGCCTCGAGTCTCCTGCCTGCAGCCTCCTGCCAAGCCTTGCCTGGAGCCTCCTGTCTCCAGCCACCAGCCTAGCTTCGCCTCAGGTTTCTTGCCTCCAGCCTGCTGCCAAGCTTCGCCTCGAGTCTCCTGCCTCCAGCCTCCTGCTAAGCCTCGTCTCGAGTCTCCTGCCTGCAGCCTCCTGCCAAGCCTTGCCTGGAGTCTCCTGTCTCCAGCCACCAGCCTAGCTTCGCCTCAGGTTTCTTGCCTCCAGCCTGCTGCCAAGCCTCCCCTCGAGTTTCCTGCCTCTAGCCTGCTGCCAAGCCACGCCTCGAGTCTCCTGCCTCCAGCCTCCTGCCAAGCCTCGCCTCGAGTCTCCTGACTCCAGCCTCCTGCCAAGCCTCGCCTCGAGTCTCCTGCTACAGACTCTTGTCAAGCCTCGCCTCGAGTCTCCTGCCTCCAGCTTCCTGCCAAGCCTCGCGTCGAGTCTCTTGCCTCCAGCCTCCTGCCAAACCTCGCCACGAGGTTGCTGTCTCCAGCCTCCTGCCAAGCCTCGCCTCGAGTCTCCTGCTACAGACTCTTGCCAAGCCTCGCCTCGAGTCTCCTGCCTCCAGCTTCCTGCCAAGCCTCGCGTCGAGTCTCTTGCCTCCAGCCTCCTGCCAAGCCTCGCCACGAGGTTGCTGTCTCCAGCCTCCTCACAAGCCTCGGCTCGAATCTCCTGCCTCCAGCCTCCTGTCAAGCCTCGCCACGAGTCACCTATCTCCAGCCTCCTGCCAAGCCTCGCCACGAGTCTCCTTTCTCCATCCGCCTTAAAGCCTTGCCTCAGTTCTGCTGCTGCCAGCCTGCTGCCTAGTCTCGCTTCAGGTCTCCTGCTCCAGCCTCCTGCCTAGCCTCGCCTCGAGTCTCCTGCCTCCAGCCTCCTGTCATGCCTCGCCACGAGACTCCTATCTCCTGCCTCCAGCCTAGCCTCGGCTCAGGTTTTCTGCCTCCAGCCTCCTGCCTAGCTTCGCCTCGAGTCTCCTGTCTCCAGCCTCCTGCCAAGCCCCGCTTCGACTCTCCTGGCTTCAGCTTTCTGCCAAGCCTCGCCTCGAGTCTCCTGCCTCCAGCCTCCTGCCAAGCCTCGCCTCGAGTCTGCTGCCTCCAGCCTCCTGCCAAACCTCGCCACGAGGTTGCTGTCTCCAGCCTCCTGCTAAGCCTCGCCTCGAGTCTCCTGCTACAGACTCTTGCCAAGCCTCGCTTCGAGACTCCTGCCTCCAGCTTCCTGCCAAGCCTCGCGTCGAGTCTCTTGCCTCCAGCCTCCTGCCAAGCCTCGCCTCGAGTCTCCTGACTCCAGCCTCCTGCCAAGCCTCGCCTCAGGTCTCCTGACTCTAGCCAAGCCTCACCTCAATTCTGATGCTGCCAGCCTCATGCCTAGCCTCACCTCGAGTATCCTGCTCCAGACTCTTGCCAAGCCTCGCCTCGAGTATCCTGCCTCCAGCTTCCTGCCAAGCCTCGCGTCGAGTCTCTTGCCTCCAGCCTCCTGCCAAGCCTCGCCACGAGGTTGCTGTCTCCAGCCTCCTCACAAGCCTCGGCTCGAATCTCCTGCCTCCAGCCTCCTGTCAAGCCTCGCCACGAGTCACCTATCTCCAGCCTCCTGCCAAGCCTCGCCACGAGTCTCCTGTCTCCATCCGCCTAAAAGCCTTGCCTCAGTTCTGCTGCTGCCAGCCTGCTGCCTAGTCTCACTTCAGGTCTCCTGCTCCAGCCTCCTGCCTAGCCTCGCCTCGAGTCTCCTGCCTCCAGACTCCTGCCAAGCCTCGCCTCGAGTCTCCTGCCTCCAGACTCCTGCCAAGCCTCGCCTCGAGTATCCTGCTCCAGACTCTTGCCAAGCCTCGCCTCGAGTCTCCTGCCTCCAGCCTCCTGCCAAGCCTCGCCTCGAGTCTCCTGCTACAGACTCTTGCCAAGCCTCGCCTCGAGTCTCCTGCCTCCAGCCTCCTGGCAAGCCTCGCGTCGAGCCCTCCTGTCTCCATCCACCACCCTAGCCTCGCCTCAGGTTTCCTGCCTCCAGCTTCCTGCATATCCTCAACTCGAATCTTCTGCCTTCAGCCCCCAGCCATGCGTCGCCTCGAGTCTCCTGCCTCCAGCCTCCTACCAACCCACGCATCGAGTCTCCTACCTTCAGCCTCCTGCCAACTCTCGCCTCGAGTCTCCTGCCTCCAGCCTTCTGCCAAGTCTCGCCTCGAGTCTCCTGTCTCCAGACTCCTGCCAAGCCTCGCCTCGAGTCTCCTGCCTGCAGCCTCCTGCCAAGCCTTGCCTGGAGCCTCCTGTCTCCAGCCACCAGCCTAGCTTCGCCTCAGGTTTCTTGCCTCCAGCCTGCTGCCAAGCTTCGCCTCGAGTCTCCTGCCTCCAGCCTCCTGCTAAGCCTCGTCTCGAGTCTCCTGCCTGCAGCCTCCTGCCAAGCCTTGCCTGGAGTCTCCTGTCTCCAGCCACCAGCCTAGCTTCGCCTCAGGTTTCTTGCCTCCAGCCTGCTGCCAAGCCTCCCCTCGAGTTTCCTGCCTCCAGCCTGCTGCCAAGCCACGCCTCGAGTCTCCTGCCTCCAGCCTCCTGCCAAGCCTCGCCTCGAGTCTCCTGACTCCAGCCTCCTGCCAAGCCTCGCCTCGAGTCTCCTGCTACAGACTCTTGTCAAGCCTCGCCTCGAGTCTCCTGCCTCCAGCTTCCTGCCAAGCCTCGCGTCGAGTCTCTTGCCTCCAGCCTCCTGCCAAACCTCGCCACGAGGTTGCTGTCTCCAGCCTCCTGCCAAGCCTCGCCTCGAGTCTCCTGCTACAGACTCTTGCCAAGCCTCGCCTCGAGTCTCCTGCCTCCAGCTTCCTGCCAAGCCTCGCGTCGAGTCTCTTGCCTCCAGCCTCCTGCCAAGCCTCGCCACGAGGTTGCTGTCTCCAGCCTCCTCACAAGCCTCGGCTCGAATCTCCTGCCTCCAGCCTCCTGTCAAGCCTCGCCACGAGTCACCTATCTCCAGCCTCCTGCCAAGCCTCGCCACGAGTCTCCTTTCTCCATCCGCCTTAAAGCCTTGCCTCAGTTCTGCTGCTGCCAGCCTGCTGCCTAGTCTCGCTTCAGGTCTCCTGCTCCAGCCTCCTGCCTAGCCTCGCCTCGAGTCTCCTGCCTCCAGCCTCCTGTCATGCCTCGCCACGAGACTCCTATCTCCTGCCTCCAGCCTAGCCTCGGCTCAGGTTTTCTGCCTCCAGCCTCCTGCCTAGCTTCGCCTCGAGTCTCCTGTCTCCAGCCTCCTGCCAAGCCCCGCTTCGACTCTCCTGGCTTCAGCTTTCTGCCAAGCCTCGCCTCGAGTCTCCTGCCTCCAGCCTCCTGCCAAGCCTCGCCTCGAGTCTGCTGCCTCCAGCCTCCTGCCGAACCTCGCCACGAGGTTGCTGTCTCCAGCCTCCTGCTAAGCCTCGCCTCGAGTCTCCTGCTACAGACTCTTGCCAAGCCTCGCTTCGAGACTCCTGCCTCCAGCTTCCTGCCAAGCCTCGCGTCGAGTCTCTTGCCTCCAGCCTCCTGCCAAGCCTCGCCACGAGGTTGCTGTCTCCAGCCTCCTCACAAGCCTCGGCTCGAATCTCCTGCCTCCAGCCTCCTGTCAAGCCTCGCCACGAGTCACCTATCTCCAGCCTCCTGCCAAGCCTCGCCACGAGTCTCCTGTCTCCATCCGCCTAAAAGCCTTGCCTCAGTTCTGCTGATGCCAGCCTGCTGCCTAGTCTCGCTCCAGGTCTCCTGCTCCAGCCTCCTGCCTAGCCTCGCCTCGAGTCTCCTGCCTCCAGCCTCCTGTCATGCCTCGCCACGAGACTCCTATCTCCTGCCTCCAGCCTAGCCTCGGCTCAGGTTTTCTGCCTCCAGCCTCCTGCCTAGCTTCGCCTCGAGTCTCCTGTCTCCAGCCTCCTGCCAAGCCCCGCTTCGACTCTCCTGGCTTCAGCTTTCTGCCAAGCCTCGCCTCGAGTCTCCTGCCTCCAGCCTCCTGCCAAGCCTCGCCTCGAGTCTGCTGCCTCCAGCCTCCTGCCAAGCCTCGCCTCGAGTCTCCTGCCTCCAGACTCCTGCCAACCCTCGCCTCGAGTCTGCTGCCTCCAGAATTCTGCCAAGCCTAGCCTCGAGTCTCCTGCCTCCAGCCTCCTGCCAAGCCTTGCCTGGAGTCCCCTGTCTCCAGCTTCCAGCCGAGCTTCGCCTCAGGTTTCCTGCCTCCAGCCTGTTGCCAAGCCTCGCCTCGAGTCTCCTGCCTCCAGCCTCCTGCCAAGCCTCGCCTAGAGTCTCCTGACTCCAGCCAAGCCTCACTTCAATTCTGATAATGCCAGCCTCCTGCCTAGCCTCGCCTAATGTTTCCTGCTCCAACCTCCTGCCAAGCCTCGCCTCAATTCTGATGCTGCCAGCCTCCTGCCATGCGTCGCCTCGAGTCTCCTGCCTCCAGCCTCCTACCAACCCACGCTTCGAGTCTCCTGCCTTCAGCCTCCTGCCAACTCTCGCCTCGAGTCTCCTGCCTCCAGCCTCCTGCTAAGCCTCGCCTCGAGTCTCCTGCCTCCAGACTCCTGCCAAGCCTCGCCTCGAGTCTCCTGCCTCCAGCCTCCTGCCAAGCCTTGCCTGGAGTCTCCTGTCTCCAGCCTTCAGCCTAGCTTCGCCTCAGGTTTCTTGCCTCCAGCCTGCTGCCATGCCACGCCTCGAGTCTCCTGCCTCCAGCCTCCTGCCAAGCCTTGCCTGGAGTCCCCTGTCTCCAGCTTCCAGCCTAGCTTCGCCTCAGGTTTCCTGCCTCCAGCCTGCTGCCAAGCCTCGCCTCGAGTCTCCTGCCTCCAGCCTCCTGCCAAGCCACGCCTCGAGTCTCCTGCCTCCAGCCTCCTGCCAAGCCTCGCCTAGAGTCTCCTGACTCTAGCCAAGCCTCGCCTCAATTCTGATGCTGCCAGCCTCCTGCCTACTCTCGCCTCATGTTTCCTGCTCCAACCTCCTGCCAAACCTCGCCTCAATTCTGATGCTGCCAGCCTCCTGCCAAGCCTCGCCTCGAGTATCCTGCCTCCAGCTTCCTGCCAAGCCTCGCGTCGAGCCCCCTGTCTCCATCCACCACCCTAGCCTCGCCTCAGGTTTCCTGCCTCCAGCTTCCTGCCTATCCTCAACTCGAATTTTCTGCCTTCAGCCCCCAGCCATGCCTCGCCTCGAGTCTCCTGCCTCCAGCCTCCTACCAAACCTCGCTTCGAGTCTCCTGCCTTCAGCCTCCTGCCAACTCTCGCCTCGAATCTCCTGCCTCCAGCCTCCTGCCAAGCCTCGCCTCGAGTCTCCTGTCTCCAGCCTCCAGCCTAGCGTCGCCTCAGGTTTCTTGCCTCCAGCCTGCTACCAAGCCTCGCCTCGAGTCTCCTGCCTCCAGCCTCCTGCTCAGCCTCGCCTCGAGTCTCCTGCCTCCAGCCTCCTGCCAAGCCTTGCCTGGAGTCCCCTGTGTCCAGCTTCCAGCCTAGCTTCGCCTCAGGTTTCCTGCCTCCAGCCTGCTGCCAAGCCTCACCTCGAGTCTCCTGCCTCCAGCCTCCTCACAAGCCTCGGCTCGAATCTCCTGCCTCCAGCCTCCTGTCAAGCCTCGCCACGAGACACCTATCTCCAGCCTCCTGCCAAGCCTCGCCACGAGTCTCCTGTCTCCATCCGCCTAAAAGCCTTGCCTCAGTTCTGCTGCTGCCAGCCTGCTGCCTAGTCTCGCTCCCTGTCTCCTGCTCCAGCTTCCTGCCTAGCCTCGCCTCGAGTCTCCTGCCTCCAGCCTCCTGTCATGCCTCGCCACGATACTCCTATCTCCTGCCTCCAGCCTAGCCTCCGCTCAGGTTTTCTGCCTCCAGCCTCCTGCCTAGCTTCGCCTCGAGTCTCCTGTCTCCAGCCTCCTGCCAAGCCCCGCTTCGACTCTCCTGGCTTCAGCTTTCTGCCAAGCCTCGCCTCGAGTCTCCTGCCTCCAGCCTCCTGCCAAGCCTCGCCTCGAGTCTGCTGCCTCCAGCCTCCTGCCAAGCCTCGCCTCGAGTCTCCTGCCTCCAGACTCCTGCCAACCCTCGCCTCGAGTCTGCTGCCTCCAGAATTCTGCCAAGCCTAGCCTCGAGTCTCCTGCCTCCAGCCTCCTGCCAAGCCTTGCCTGGAGTCCCCTGTCTCCAGCTTCCAGCCGAGCTTCGCCTCAGGTTTCCTGCCTCCAGCCTGTTGCCAAGCCTCGCCTCGAGTCTCCTGCCTCCAGCCTCCTGCCAAGCCTCGCCTAGAGTCTCCTGACTCCAGCCAAGCCTCACCTCAATTCTGATAATGCCAGCCTCCTGCCTAGCCTCGCCTAATCTTTCCTGCTCCAACCTCCTGCCAAGCCTCGCCTCAATTCTGATGCTGCCAGCCTCCTGCCAAGCCTCGCCTCGAGTATCCTGCTCCAGACTCTTGCCAAGCCTCGCCTCGATTCTCCTGCCTCCAGCCTCCTGCCAAGCCTCGCCTAGAGTCTCCTGACTCTAGCCAAGCCTCACCTCAATTCTGATAATGCCAGCCTCCTGCCAAGCCTCGCCTCGAGTATCATGCTCCAGACTCTTGCCAAGCCTCGCCTCGAGTCTCCTGCCTCCAGCCTCCTGCCTAGCCTCGCCTAATGTTTCCTGCTCCAACCTCCTGCCAAGCATCGCCTCAATTCTGATGCTGCCAGCCTCCTGCCATGCGTCGCCTCGAGTCTCCTGCCTCCAGCCTCCTACCAACCCACGCTTCGAGTCTCCTGCCTTCAGCCTCCTGCCAACTCTCGCCTCGAGTCTCCTGCCTCCAGCCTCCTGCCAAGCCTCGCCTCGAGTCTCCTGCCTCCAGACTCCTGCCAAGCATCGCCTCGAGTCTGCTGCCTCCAGCCTCCTGCCAAGCCTTGCCTGGAGACTCCTGTCTCCAGCCTTCAGCCTAGCTTCGCCTCAGGTTTCTTGCCTCCAGCCTGCTGCCATGCCTCGCCTCGAGTCTCCTGCCTCCAGCCTCCTGCCAAGCCCTGCCTGGAGTCCCCTGTCTCCAGCTTCCAGCCTAGCTTCGCCTCAGGTTTCTTGCCTCCAGCCTGCTGCCAAGCCTCGCCTCGAGTCTCCTGCCTCCAGCCTCCTGCCAAGCCTTGCCTGGAGTCCCCTGTCTCCAGCTTCCAGCCTAGCTTCGCCTCAGGTTTCCTGCCTCCAGCCTGCTGCCAAGCCTCGCCTCGAGTCTCCTGCCTCCAGCCTCCTGCCAAGCCTCGCCTCGAGTCTCCTGCCTCCAGCCTCCTGCCAAGCCTCGCCTAGAGTCTCCTGACTCTAGCCAAGCCTCGCCTCAATTCTGATGCTGCCAGCCTCCTGCCTACTCTCGCCTCATGTTTCCTGCTCCAACCTCCTGCCAAACCTCGCCTCAATTCTGATGCTGCCAGCCTCCTGCCAAGCCTCGCCTCGAGTATCCTGCCTCCAGCTTCCTGCCAAGCCTCGCGTCGAGCCCCCTGTCTCCATCCACCACCCTAGCCTCGCTTCAGGTTTCCTGCCTCCAGCTTCCTGCCTATCCTCAACTCGAATTTTCTGCCTTCAGCCCCCAGCCATGTCTCGCCTCGAGTCTCCTGCCTCCAGCCTCCTACCAAACCTCGCTTCGAGTCTCCTGCCTTCAGCCTCCTGCCAACTCTCGCCTCGAGTCTCCTGCCTCCAGACTCCTGCCAAGCCTTGCCTGGAGTCTCCTGTCTCCAGCCTCCAGCCTAGCGTCGCCTCAGGTTTCTTGCCTCCAGCCTGCTACCAAGCCTCGCCTCGAGTCTCCTGCCTCCAGCCTCCTGCTCAGCCTCGCCTCGAGTCTCCTGCCTCCAGCCTCCTGCCAAGCCTTGCCTGGAGTCCCCTGTCTCCAGCTTCCAGCCTAGCTTCGCCTCAGGTTTCCTGCCTCCAGCCTGCTGCCAGGCCTCACCTCGAGTCTCCTGCCTCCAGCCTCCTGACAAGCCTCGCCTCGAATCTCCTGCCTCCAGCCTCCTGTCAAGCCTCGCCACGAGTCACCTATCTCCAGCCTCCTGCCAAGCCTCGCCACGAGTCTCCTGTCTCCATCCGCCTAAAAGCCTTGCCTCAGTTCTGCTGCTGCCAGCCTGCTGCCTAGTCTCGCTCCCTGTCTCCTGCTCCAGCTTCCTGCCTAGCCTCGCCTCGAGTCTCCTGCCTCCAGCCTCCTGTCATGCCTCGCCACGATACTCCTATCTCCTGCCTCCAGCCTAGCCTCCGCTCAGGTTTTCTGCCTCCAGCCTCCTGCCTAGCTTCGCCTCGAGTCTCCTATCTCCAGCCTCCTGCCAAGCCCCGCTTCGACTCTCCTGGCTTCAGCTTTCTGCCAAGCCTCGCCTCGAGTCTCCTGCCTCCAGCCTCCTGCCAAGCCTCGCCTCGAGTCTGCTGCCTCCAGCCTCCTGCCAAGCCTCGCCTCGAGTCTCCTGCCTCCAGACTCCTGCCAACCCTCGCCTCGAGTCTGCTGCCTCCAGAATTCTGCCAAGCCTAGCCTCGAGTCTCCTGCCTCCAGCCTCCTGCCAAGCCTTGCCTGGAGTCCCCTGTCTCCAGCTTCCAGCCGAGCTTCGCCTCAGGTTTCCTGCCTCCAGCCTGTTGCCAAGCCTCGCCTCGAGTCTCCTGCCTCCAGCCTCCTGCCAAGCCTCGCCTAGAGTCTCCTGACTCCAGCCAAGCCTCACCTCAATTCTGATAATGCCAGCCTCCTGCCTAGCCTCGCCTAATCTTTCCTGCTCCAACCTTCTGCCAAGCCTCGCCTCAATTCTGATGCTGCCAGCCTCCTGCCAAGCCTCGCCTCGAGTATCCTGCTCCAGACTCTTGCCAAGCCTCGCCTCGAGTCTCCTGCCTCCAGCCTCCTGCCAAGCCTCGCCTAGAGTCTCCTGACTCTAGCCAAGCCTCACCTCAATTCTGATAATGCCAGCCTCCTGCCAAGCCTCGCCTCGAGTATCATGCTCCAGACTCTTGCCAAGCCTCGCCTCGAGTCTCCTGCCTCCAGCCTCCTGCCAAGCCTCGCCTCGAGTCTCCTGCTACAGACTCTTGCCAAGCCTCGCCTCGAGTCTCCTGCCTCCAGCTGCCTGCCAAGCCTCGCGTCGAGCCCCCTGTCTCCATCCACCACCCTAGCCTCGCCTCAGGTTTCCTGCCTCCAGCTTCCTGCCTATCCTCAACTCGAATTTTCTGCCTTCAGCCCCCAGCCATGCCTCGCCTCGAGTCTCCTGCCGCCAGCCTCCTACCAAACCTCGCTTCGAGTCTCCTGCCTTCAGCCTCCAGCCAACTCTCGCCTCGAATCTCCTGCCTCCAGCCTCCTGCCAAGCCTCGCCTCGAGTCTCCTGCCTCCAGACTCCTGCCAAGCCTCGCCTCGAGTATCCTGCTCCAGACTCTTGCCAAGCCTCGCCTCGAGTCTCCTGCCTCCAGCCTCCTGCCAAGCCTCGCCTCGAGTCTCCTGCTACAGACTCTCGCCAAGCTTCGCCTCGAGTCTCCTGCCTCCAGCCTCCTGCCAAGCCTCGCGTCGAGCCTCCTGTCTCCATCCACCACAATAGCCTCGCCTCAGGTTTCCTGCCTCCAGCTTCCTGCCTATCCTCAACTCGAATCTTCTGCCTTCAGCCCCCAGCCATGCGTCGCCTCGAGTCTCCTGCCTCCAGCCTCCTACCAACCCACGCTTCGAGTCTCCTGCCTTCAGCCTCCTGCCAACTCTCGCCTCGAGTCTCCTGCCTCCAGCCTCCTGCCAAGCCTCGCCTCGAGTCTCCTGCCTCCAGACTCCTGCCAAGCCTCGCCTAGAGTCTCCTGCCTCCAGCCTCCTGCCAAGCCTTGCCTGGAGTCTCCTGTCTCCAGCCTTCAGCCTAGCTTCGCCTCAGGTTTCTTGCCTCCAGCCTGCTGCCATGCCTCGCCTCGAGTCTCCTGCCTCCAGCCTCCTGCCAAGCCCTGCCTGGAGTCCCCTGTCTCCAGCTTCCAGCCTAGCTTCGCCTCAGGTTTCTTGCCTCCAGCCTGCTGCCAAGCCTCGCCTCGAGTCTCCTGCCTCCAGCCTCCTGCCAAGCCTTGCCTGGAGTCCCCTGTCTCCAGCTTCCAGCCTAGCTTCGCCTCAGGTTTCCTGCCTCCAGCCTGCTGCCAAGCCTCGCCTCGAGTCTCCTGCCTCCAGCCTCCTACCAAGCCTCGCCTAGAGTCTCCTGACTCTAGCCAAGCCTCGCCTCAATTCTGATGCTGCCAGCCTCCTGCCAAGCCTCGCCTCGAGTATCCTGCCTCCAGCTTCCTGCCAAGCCTCCCGTCGAGCCCCCTGTCTCCATCCACCACCCTAGCCTCGCCTCAGGTTTCCTGCCTCCAGCTTCCTGCCTATCCTCAACTCGAATTTTCTGCCTTCAGCCCCCAGCCATGTCTCGCCTCGAGTCTCCTGCCTCCAGCCTCCTACCAAACCTCGCTTCGAGTCTCCTGCCTTCAGCCTCCTGCCAACTCTCGCCTCGAGTCTCCTGCCTCCAGACTCCTGCCAAGCCTTGCCTGGAGTCTCCTGTCTCCAGCCTCCAGCCTAGCGTGGCCTCAGGTTTCTTGCCTCCAGCCTGCTACCAAGCCTCACCTCGAGTCTCCTGCCTCCAGCCTCCTGACAAGCCTCGCCTCGAGTCTCCTGCCTCCAGCCTCCTGCCAAGCCTCGCCACGAGTCTCCTGACTAGCCAAGCCTCACCTCAATTCTAATGCTGCCAGTCTCATGCCTAGCCTCGCCTCATGTTTCCTGCTCCAACCTCCTGCCAAGCCTCGCCTCAATTCTGATGCTGCCAGCCTCCTGCCAAGCCTCGCCTCGAGTATCCTGCTCCAGACTCTTGCCAAGCCTCGCCTCGAGTCTCCTGCCTCCAGCCTCCTGCCAAGCCTCGCCTAGAGTCTCCTGACTCTAGCCAAGCCTCACCTCAATTCTGATAATGCCAGCCTCCTGCCAAGCCTCGCCTCGAGTATCATGCTCCAGACTCTTGCCAAGCCTCGCCTCGAGTCTCCTGCCTCCAGCCTCCTGCCAAGCCTCGCCTCGAGTCTCCTGCTACAGATTCTTGCCAAGCCTCGCCTCGAGTCTCCTGCCTCCAGCTGCCTGCCAAGCCTCGCGTCGAGCCCCCTGTCTCCATCCACCACCCTAGCCTCGCCTCAGGTTTCCTGCCTCCAGCTTCCTGCCTATCCTCAACTCGCATTTTCTGCCTTCAGCCCCCAGCCATGCCTCGCCTCGAGTCTCCTGCCGCCAGCCTCCTACCAAACCTCGCTTCGAGTCTCCTGCCTTCAGCCTCCAGCCAACTCTCGCCTCGAATCTCCTGCCTCCAGCCTCCTGCCAAGCCTCGCCTCGAGTCTCCTGCCTCCAGACTCCTGCCAAGCCTCGCCTCGAGTATCCTGCTCCAGACTCTTGCCAAGCCTCGCCTCGAGTCTCCTGCCTCCAGCCTCCTGCCAAGCCTTGCCTCGAGTCTCCTGCTACAGACTCTCGCCAAGCTTCGCCTCGAGTCTCCTGCCTCCAGCCTCCTGCCAAGCCTCGCGTCGAGCCTCCTGTCTCCATCCACCACAATAGCCTCGCCTCAGGTTTCCTGCCTCCAGCTTCCTGCCTATCCTCAACTCGAATCTTCTGCCTTCAGCCCCCAGCCATGCGTCGCCTCGAGTCTCCTGCCTCCAGCCTCCTACCAACCCACGCTTCGAGTCTCCTGCCTTCAGCCTCCTGCCAACTCTCGCCTCGAGTCTCCTGCCTCCAGCCTCCTGCCAAGCCTCGCCTCGAGTCTCCTGCCTCCAGACTCCTGCCAAGCCTCGCCTAGAGTCTCCTGCCTCCAGCCTCCTGCCAAGCCTTGCCTGGAGTCTCCTGTCTCCAGCCTTCAGCCTAGCTTCGCCTCAGGTTTCTTGCCTCCAGCCTGCTGCCATGCCTCGCCTCGAGTCTCCTGCCTCCAGCCTCCTGCCAAGCCCTGCCTGGAGTCCCCTGTCTCCAGCTTCCAGCCTAGCTTCGCCTCAGGTTTCTTGCCTCCAGCCTGCTGCCAAGCCTCGCCTCGAGTCTCCTGCCTCCAGCCTCCTGCCAAGCCTTGCCTGGAGTCCCCTGTCTCCAGCTTCCAGCCTAGCTTCGCCTCAGGTTTCCTGCCTCCAGCCTGCTGCCAAGCCTCGCCTCGAGTCTCCTGCCTCCAGCCTCCTACCAAGCCTCGCCTAGAGTCTCCTGACTCTAGCCAAGCCTCGCCTCAATTCTGATGCTGCCAGCCTCCTGCCAAGCCTCGCCTCGAGTATCCTGCCTCCAGCTTCCTGCCAAGCCTCCCGTCGAGCCCCCTGTCTCCATCCACCACCCTAGCCTCGCCTCAGGTTTCCTGCCTCCAGCTTCCTGCCTATCCTCAACTCGAATTTTCTGCCTTCAGCCCCCAGCCATGTCTCGCCTCGAGTCTCCTGCCTCCAGCCTCCTACCAAACCTCGCTTCGAGTCTCCTGCCTTCAGCCTCCTGCCAACTCTCGCCTCGAGTCTCCTGCCTCCAGACTCCTGCCAAGCCTTGCCTGGAGTCTCCTGTCTCCAGCCTCCAGCCTAGCGTGGCCTCAGGTTTCTTGCCTCCAGCCTGCTACCAAGCCTCGCCTCGAGTCTCCTGCCTCCAGCCTCCTGCTCAGCCTCGCTTCGAGTCTCCTGCCTCCAGCCTCCTGCCAAGCCTTGCCTGGAGTCCCCTGTCTCCAGCTTCCAGCCTAGCTTCGCCTCAGGTTTCCTGCCTCCAGCCTGCTGCCAAGCCTCACCTCGAGTCTCCTGCCTCCAGCCTCCTGACAAGCCTCGCCTCGAGTCTCCTGCCTCCAGCCTCCTGCCAAGCCTCGCCACGAGTCTCCTGACTAGCCAAGCCTCACCTCAATTCTAATGCTGCCAGTCTCATGCCTAGCCTCGCCTCATGTTTCCTGCTCCAACCTCCTGCCAAGCCTCGCCTCAATTCTGATGCTGCCAGCCTCCTGCCAAGCCTCGCCTCGAGTA
Organism: Mobula birostris; assembly: GCF_030028105.1. Classification (NCBI taxonomy): domain Eukaryota; kingdom Metazoa; phylum Chordata; class Chondrichthyes; order Myliobatiformes; family Myliobatidae; genus Mobula; species Mobula birostris. The sequence goes on from NW_027274957.1 coordinate 47,780, forward strand.
TCCTGCTCCAGACTCTTGCCAAGCCTCGCCTCGAGTCTCCTGCCTCCAGCCTCCTGCCAAGCCTCGCCTCGAGTCTCCTGCGACGGACTCCTGCCAAGCCTCGCCTCGAGTCTCCTGCCTCCAGCCTCCTGCCAAGCCTCGCCACGAGTCTCCTGACTCTAGCCAAGCCTCACCTCAATTCTAATGCTGCCAGTCTCATGCCTAGCCTCGCCTCATGTTTCCTGCTCCAACCTCCTGCCAAGCCTCGCCTCAATTCTGATGCTGCCAGCCTCCTGCCAAGCCTCGCCTCGAGTATCCTGCTCCAGACTCTTGCAAAGCCTCGCCTCGAGTCTCCTGCCTCCAGCCTCCTGCCAAGCCTTGCCTGGAGTCCCCTGTCTCCACCTTCCAGCCTAGCTTCGCCTCAGGTTTCCTGCCTCCAGCCTGCTGCCAAGCCTCACCACGAGTCTCCTGCCTCCAGCCTCCTGACAAGCCTCGCCTCGAATCTCCTGCCTCCAGCCTCCTGTCAAGCCTCGCCACGAGTCACCTATCTCCAGCCTCCTGCCAAGCCTCGCCACGAGTCTCCTGTCTCCATCCGCCTAAAAGCCTTGCCTCAGTTCTGCTGCTGCCAGCCTGCTGCCTAGTCTCGCTCCCTGTCTCCTGCTCCAGCTTCCTGCCTAGCCTCGCCTCGAGTCTCCTGCCTCCAGCCTCCTGTCATGCCTCGCCACGATACTCCTATCTCCTGCCTCCAGCCTAGCCTCCGCTCAGGTTTTCTGCCTCCAGCCTCCTGCCCAGCTTCGCCTCGAGTCTCCTATCTCCAGCCTCCTGCCAAGCCCCGCTTCGACTCTCCTGGCTTCAGCTTTCTGCCAAGCCTCGCCTCGAGTCTCCTGCCTCCAGCCTCCTGCCAAGCCTCGCCTCGAGTCTGCTGCCTCCAGCCTCCTGCCAAGCCTCGCCTCGAGTCTCCTGCCTCCAGACTCCTGCCAAGCCTCGCCTCGAGTCTGCTGCCTCCAGAATTCTGCCAAGCCTAGCCTCGAGTCTCCTGCCTCCAGCCTCCTGCCAAGCCTTGCCTGGAGTCCCCTGTCTCCAGCTTCCAGCCGAGCTTCGCCTCAGGTTTCCTGCCTCCAGCCTGTTGCCAAGCCTCGCCTCGAGTCTCCTGCCTCCAGCCTCCTGCCAAGCCTCGCCTAGAGTCTCCTGACTCCAGCCAAGCCTCACCTCAATTCTGATAATGCCAGCCTCCTGCCTAGCCTCGCCTAATCTTTCCTGCTCCAACCTTCTGCCAAGCCTCTAATCAATTCTGATGCTGCCAGCCTCCTGCCAAGCCTCGCCTCGAGTATCCTGCTCCAGACTCTTGCCAAGCCTCGCCTCGAGTCTCCTGCCTCCAGCCTCCTGCCAAGCCTCGCCTAGAGTCTCCTGACTCTAGCCAAGCCTCACCTCAATTCTGATAATGCCAGCCTCCTGCCAAGCCTCGCCTCGAGTATCATGCTCCAGACTCTTGCCAAGCCTCGCCTCGAGTCTCCTGCCTCCAGCCTCCTGCCAAGCCTCGCCTCGAGTCTCCTGCTACAGACTCTTGCCAAGCCTCGCCTCGAGTCTCCTGCCTCCAGCTGCCTGCCAAGCCTCGCGTCGAGCCCCCTGTCTCCATCCACCACCCTAGCCTCGCCTCAGGTTTCCTGCCTCCAGCTTCCTGCCTATCCTCAACTCGAATTTTCTGCCTTCAGCCCCCAGCCATGCCTCGCCTCGAGTCTCCTGCCGCCAGCCTCCTACCAAACCTCGCTTCGAGTCTCCTGCCTTCAGCCTCCAGCCAACTCTCGCCTCGAATCTCCTGCCTCCAGCCTCCTGCCAAGCCTCGCCTCGAGTCTCCTGCCTCCAGACTCCTGCCAAGCCTCGCCTCGAGTATCCTGCTCCAGACTCTTGCCAAGCCTCGCCTCGAGTCTCCTGCCTCCAGCCTCCTGCCAAGCCTCGCCTCGAGTCTCCTGCTACAGACTCTCGCCAAGCTTCGCCTCGAGTCTCCTGCCTCCAGCCTCCTGCCAAGCCTCGCGTCGAGCCTCCTGTCTCCATCCACCACAATAGCCTCGCCTCAGGTTTCCTGCCTCCAGCTTCCTGCCTATCCTCAACTCGAATCTTCTGCCTTCAGCCCCCAGCCATGCGTCGCCTCGAGTCTCCTGCCTCCAGCCTCCTACCAACCCACGCTTCGAGTCTCCTGCCTTCAGCCTCCTGCCAACTCTCGCCTCGAGTCTCCTGCCTCCAGCCTCCTGCCAAGCCTCGCCTCGAGTCTCCTGCCTCCAGACTCCTGCCAAGCCTCGCCTAGAGTCTCCTGCCTCCAGCCTCCTGCCAAGCCTTGCCTGGAGTCTCCTGTCTCCAGCCTTCAGCCTAGCTTCGCCTCAGGTTTCTTGCCTCCAGCCTGCTGCCATGCCTCGCCTCGAGTCTCCTGCCTCCAGCCTCCTGCCAAGCCCTGCCTGGAGTCCCCTGTCTCCAGCTTCCAGCCTAGCTTCGCCTCAGGTTTCTTGCCTCCAGCCTGCTGCCAAGCCTCGCCTCGAGTCTCCTGCCTCCAGCCTCCTGCCAAGCCTTGCCTGGAGTCCCCTGTCTCCAGCTTCCAGCCTAGCTTCGCCTCAGGTTTCCTGCCTCCAGCCTGCTGCCAAGCCTCGCCTCGAGTCTCCTGCCTCCAGCCTCCTACCAAGCCTCGCCTAGAGTCTCCTGACTCTAGCCAAGCCTCGCCTCAATTCTGATGCTGCCAGCCTCCTGCCAAGCCTCGCCTCGAGTATCCTGCTCCAGACTCTTGCCAAGCCTCGCCTCGAGTTTCCTGCCTCCAGCCTCCTGCCAAACCTCGCCTCGAGTCTCCTGCTACAGACTCTTGCCAAGCCTCGCCTCGAGTCTCCTGCCTCCAGCTTTCTGCCAAGCCTCGCGTCGAGCCCCCTGTCTCCATCCACCACCCTGGCCTCGCCTCAGGTTTCCTGCCTCCAGCTTCCTGCCTATCCTCAACTCGAATCTTCTGCCTTCAGCCCCCACCCATGCGTCGCCTCGAGTCTCCTGCCTCCAGCCTCCTACCAACCCTCGCTTCGAGTCTCCTGCCTTCAGTCTCCTGCCAACTCTCGCCTCGAGTCTCCTGCCTCCAGCCTCCTGCCAAGCCTCGCCTCGAGTCTCCTGCCTCCAGACTCCTGCCAAGCCTCGCCTCGAGTCTCCTGCCTCCAGCCTCCTGCCAAGCCTTGCGTGGAGTCTCCTGTCTCCAGCCTCCAGCCTAGCTTCGCCTCCGGTTTCTTGCCTCCAGCCTGCTGCCAAGCCTTGCGTGGAGTCTCCTGTCTCCAGCCTCCAGCCTAGCCTCGCCTCAGTTTTCCTGCCTCCAGCCTCCTGCCTAGCCTCGCCTCGATTCTCCTACGTCCTGCCAAGGCTCGCCTCATTTCTGACGCTGCCAGCCTCCTGCCTAGCCTCGCCTCATGTTTCCTGCCTCAACCTCCTGCCTAGCTTCGCATCGAGTCTCCTGCCTCCAGCCTCCTGCCAAGTCTCGCCTCGAGTCACCTGCCTCCATCCTCCTGCCAAGCCTCGTCTCAAGTCCCCTGACTCCATTCTCCTGCAAAGCCTCGCCTCAAGGCCCCTGACTCAATGCTCCTGCAAAGCCTTCACTCGAGTCTCCTGCCTCCAGCCTCCTGCCAAGCCTTGCCTGGAGTCTCCTGTCTCCAGCCTCCAGCCTAGCTTCGCCTCAGGTTTCTTGCCTCCAGCCTGCTGCCAAGCCTCGCCTCGAGTCTCCTGCCTCCAGCCTCCTGCTAAGCCTCGCCTCGAGTCTCCTGCCTCCAACCTCCTGCCAAGCCTTGCCTGGAGTCCCCTGTCTCCAGCTTCCAGCCTAGCTTCGCCTCAGGTTTCCTGCCTCCAGCCTGCTGCCAAACCACGCCTCGAGTCTCCTGCCTCCAGCCTCCTGCCAAGCCTCGCCTCGAGTCTCCTGACTCCAGACTCCTGCCAAGCCTCGCCTCGAGTCTCCTGACTCTAGCCAAGCCTCGCCTCAATTCTGATGCTGCCAGCCTCCTGCCAAGCCTCGCCTCGAGTATCCTGCTCCAGACTCTTGCCAAGCCTCGCCTCGAGTATCCTGCCTCCAGCCTCCTGCCAAGCCTTGCCTGTAGTCTCCTGTCTCCAGCCTCCAGCCTAGCCTCTCCTCAGGTTTCTTGCCTCCAGCCTGCTGCTAAGCCTCGCTCCGAGTCTCCTGCCTCCAGCCTCCTGCCAAGCCTCGCCTCGAGTCTCCTGACTCCACACTCCTGCCAAGCCTCGCCTCGAGTCTCCTGACTCTAGCCAAGCCTCACCTCAATTTTGATGCTGCCAGCCTCCTACCTCGCCTCGCCTCATGTTTCCTGCTCCAACCTCCTGACAAGCCTCGCCTCAATTCTGATGCTGCCAGCCTCCTGCCAAGCCTCGCCTCGAGTATCCTGCTCCAGACTCTTGCCAAGCCTCGCCTCGAGTCTCCTGCTTCCAGCTTCCAGCCTAGCTTCGCCTAAGGTTTCCTGCCTCCAGCCTGCTGCCAAGCCTCGCCTCGAGTCTCCTGCCTCCAGCCTCCTGCCAAGCCTCGCCTCGAGTCTCCTGACTCTAGCCAAGCCTCACCTCAATTCTGATGCTGCCAGCCTCCTGCCAAGCCTCGCCTCGAGTATCCCGCTCCAGACTCTTGCCAAGCCTCGCCTCGAGTCTCCTGCCTCCAGCCTCCTGCCAAACCTCGCCTCGAGTCTCCTGCTACAGACTCTTGCCAAGCCTCGCCTCGAGTCTCCTGCCTCCAGCTTTCTGCCAAGCCTCGCGTCGAGCCCCCTGTCTCCATCCACCACCCTGGCCTCGCCTCAGGTTTCCTGCCTCCAGCTTCCTGCCTATCCTCAACTCGAATCTTCTGCCTTCAGACCCCAGCCATGCGTCGCCTCGAGTCTCCTGCCTCCAGCCTCCTACCAACCCTCGCTTCGAGTCTCCTGCCTTCAGCCTCCTGCCAACTCTCGCCTCGAGTCTCCTGCCTCCAGCCTCCTGCCAAGCCTCGCCTCGAGTCTCCTGCCTCCAGACTCCTGCCAAGCCTCGCCTCGAGTCTCCTGCCTCCAGCCTCCTGCCAAGCCTTGCGTGGAGTCTCCTGTCTCCAGCCTCCAGCCTAGCTTCGCCTCCGGTTTCTTGCCTCCAGCCTGCTGCCAAGCATTGCGTGGAGTCTCCTGTCTCCAGCCTCCAGCCTAGCTTCGCCTCAGTTTTCCTGCCTCCAGCCTCCTGCCAAGCCTCGCCTCGAGTCTGCTGCCTCCAGCCTCCTGCCAAGCCTCGCCTCGAGTCTCCTGCCTCCAGACTCCTGCCAAGCCCCGCCTCGAGTCTGCTGCCTCCAGACATCCGCCAAGCCTAGCATCGAGTCTCCTGCCTCCAGCCTCCTGCCAAGCCTTGCCGGCAGTCCCCTGTCTCCAGCTTCCAGCCTAGCTTCGCCTCAGGTTTCCTGCCTCCAGCCTGCTGCCAAGCCTCGCCTCGAGTCTCCTGCCTCCAGCCTCCTGCCAAGCCGCGCCTAGAGTCTCCTGACTGTAGCCAAGCCTCACCTCAATTCTGCTGCTGCCAGCCTCCTACCAACCCTCGCCTCGAGTATCCTGCTCCAGACACTTGCCAAGCCTCGCCTCGAGTCTCCTGCTCCAGATTCTTGCCAAGCCTCGCCTCGAGTCTCCTGCCTCCAGCTGCCTGCCAAGCCTCGCGTCGAGCCCCCTGTCTCCATCCACCACCCTAGCCTCGCCTCAGGTTTCCTGCCTCCAGCTTCCTGCCTATCCTCAACTCGAATTTTCTGCCTTGAGCCCCCAGCCATGCCTGGCCTCGAGTCTCCTGCCTCCAGCCTCCTACCAAACCTCGCTTCGAGTCTCCTGCCTTCAGCCTCCTGCCAACTCTCGCCTCGAATCTCCTGCCTCCAGCCTCCTGCCAAGCCTTGCCTGGAGTCTCCAGTCTCCAGCCTCCAGCCTAGCTTCGCCTCAGGTTTCTTGCCTCCAGCCTGCTGCCAAGCCTCTCCTCGAGTCTCCTGCCTCCAGCCTCCTGCTAAGTCTCGCCTCGAGTCTCCTGCCTCCAGCCTCCTGCCAATCCTTGCCTGGAGTCCCCTGTCTCCAGCCTCCAGCCTAGCTTCGCCTCAGGTTTCCTGCCTCCAGCCTGCTGCCAAGCCTCGCCTCGAGTCTCCTGCCTCCAGCCTCCTGCCAAGCCTCGCCTCGAGTCTCCTGCCTCCAGCCTCCTGCCAAGCATCGCCTCATGTTTCCTGCTCCAACCTCCTGCCAGGCCTCGCCTCACATCGGATGCTGCCAGCCTCCTGCCAAGCCTCGCCTCGAGTCTGCTGCCTCCAGCCTCCTGCCAAGCCTCGCCTCGAGTCTGCTGCCTCCAGACTCCTGCCAAGCCTCGCCTCGAGTCTGCTGCCTCCAGACTTCTGCCAAGCCTAACATCGAGTCTCCTGCCTCCAGCCTCCTGCCAAGCCTTGCCGGCAGTCCCCTGTCTCCAGCTTCCAGCCTAGCTTCGCCTCAGGTTTCCTGCCTCCAGCCTCATGCCAAGCCTCGCCTCGAGTCTCCTGCTCCAGCCTCTTGCCAAGCCTCGCCTCGAGTCTCCTGCCTCCAGCTTCCTGCCAAGCCTCGCGTCGAGCCCCCTGTCTCCATCCACCACCCTAGCCTCGCCTCAGGTTTCCTGCCTCCAGCTTCCTGCCTATCCTCAAATCGAATTTTCTGCCTTGAGCCCCCAGCCATGCCTCGCCTCGAGTCTCCTGCCTCCAGCCTCCTGCCAAGCCTCGCCTCGAGTCTCCTGCTACAGACTCTTGCCAAGCCTCGCCTCGAGTCTCCTGCCTCCATCTTCCTGCCAAGCCTCGCGTCGAGTCTCTTGCCTCCAGCCTCCTGCCAAGCCTCGCCACGAGGTTGCTGTCTCCAGCCTCCTCACAAGCCTCGGCTCGAATCTCCTGCCTCCTGCCTCCTGTCAAGCCTCGCCACGAGTCACCTATCTCCAGCCTCCTGCCAAGCCTCGCCACGAGTCTCCTGTCTCCATCCTCCTAAAAGCCTTGCCTCAATTCTGCTGCTGCCAGCCTGCTGCCTAGTCTCGCTTCAGGTCTCCTGCTCCAGCCTCCTGCCTAGCCTCGCCTCGAGTCTCCTGCCTCCAGCCTCCTGTCATGCCTCGCCACGCGACTCCTATCTCCTGCCTCCAGCCTAGCCTCGGCTCAGGTTTTCTGCCTCCAGCCTCCTGTCTAGCTTCGCCTCGAGTCTCCTGTCTCCAGCCTCCTGCCAAGCCTCGCTTCGACTCTCCTGGCTTCAGCTTTCTGCCAAGCCTCGCCTCGAGTCTCCTGCCTCCAGCCTCCTGCCAAGCCTCGCCTCGAGTCTGCTGCCTCCAGACTCCTGCCAAGCCTCGCCTCGAGTCTCCTGCCTCCAGACTCCTGCCAAGCCTCGCCTCGAGTCTGCTGCCTCCAGACTTCTGCCAAGCCTCGCCTCGAGTCTCCAGCCTCCTGCCAAGCCTTGCCTGGAGTCCCCTGTCTCCAGCTTCCAGCCTAGCTTCGCCTGAGGTTTCCTGCCTTCAGCCTGCTGCCAAGCCTCGCCTCGAGTCTCCTGCCCCCAGCCTCCTGCCAAGCCTCGCCTCGAGTCTCCTGCCTCCAGCCTCCTGCCAAGCCTCGCCTAGAGTCTCCTGACTCTAGCCAAGCATCACCTCAATTCTGATGCTGCCAGCCTCCTGCCAAGCCTCGCCTCGAGTATCCTGCTCCAGACTCTTGCCAAGCCTCGTCTCGAGTCTCCTGCCTCCAGCTTCCTGCCAAGCCTCGCGTCGAGCCCCCTGTCTCCATCCACCACCCTAGCCTCGCCTCAGGTTTCCTGCCTCCAGCTTCCTGCCTATCCTCAACTCGAATTTTCTGCCTTCAGCCCCCAGCCATGCCTCGCCTCGAGTCTCCTGCCTCCAGCCTCCTACCAAACCTCGCTTCGAGTCTCCTGCCTCCAGCCTCCTGCCAAGCCTCGCCTCGAATCCCCTGCCTCCAGCCTCCTGCCAAGCCTCGCCTCGAGTCTCCTGCCTCCAGACTCATGCCAAGACTCGCCTCGAGTCTCCTGCCTCCAGCCTCCTGCCAAGCCTTGCCTGGAGTCTCCTGTCTCCAGCCTCCAGCCTAGCTTCGCCTCAGGTTTCTTGCCTCCAGCCTGCTGCCAAGCCTCGCCTCGAGTCTCCTGCCTCCAGCCTCCTGCTAAGCCTTGCCTCGAGTCTCCTGCCTCCAACCTCCTGCCAAGCCTTGCCTGGAGTCCCCTGTCTCCAGCTTCCAGCCTAGCTTCGCCTCAGGTTTCCTGCCTCCAGCCTGCTGCCAAACCACGCCTCGAGTCTCCTGACTCCAGACTCCTGCCAAGCCTCGCCTCGAGTCTCCTGTCTCTAGCCAAGCCTCACCTCAATTTTGATGCTGCCAGCTTCCTACCTCGCCTCGCCTCATGTTTCCTGCTCCAACCTCCTGCCAAGCCTCGCCTCAATTCTGATGCTGCCAGCCTCCTGCCAAGCCTCGCCTCGAGTATCCTGCTCCAGACTCTTGCCAATCCTCGCCTCGAGTCTCCTGCCTCCAGCTTCCAGCCTAGCTTCACCTCAGGTTTCCTGCCTCCAGCCTGCTGCCAAGCCTCGCCTCGAGTCTCCTGCCTCCAGCCTCCTGCCAAGCCTCGCCTCGAGTCTCCTGCCTCCAGCCTCCTGCCAAGCCTCGCCTCGAGTCTTCTGACTCTAGCCAAGCCTCGCCTCAATTCTGATGCTGCCAGCCTCCTGCCAAGCCTCGCCTCGAGTATCCTGCTCCAGACTCTTGCCAAGCCTCGCCTCGAGTTTCCTGCCTCCAGCCTCCTGCCAAACCTCGCCTCGAGTCTCCTGCTACAGACTCTTGCCAAGCCTCGCCTCGAGTCTCCTGCCTCCAGCTTTCTGCCAAGCCTCGCGTCGAGCCCCCTGTCTCCATCCACCACCCTGGCCTCGCCTCAGGTTTCCTGCCTCCAGCTTCCTGCCTATCCTCAACTCGAATCTTCTGCCTTCAGCCCCCACCCATGCGTCGCCTCGAGTCTCCTGCCTCCAGCCTCCTACCAGCCCTCGCTTCGAGTCTCCTGCCTTCAGTCTCCTGCCAACTCTCGCCTCGAGTCTCCTGCCTCCAGCCTCCTGCCAAGCCTCGCCTCGAGTCTCCTGCCTCCAGACTCCTGCCAAGCCTCGCCTCGAGTCTCCTGCCTCCAGCCTCCTGCCAAGCCTTGCGTGGAGTCTCCTGTCTCCAGCCTCCAGCCTAGCTTCGCCTCCGGTTTCTTGCCTCCAGCCTGCTGCCAAGCCTTGCGTGGAGTCTCCTGTCTCCAGCCTCCAGCCTAGCCTCGCCTCAGTTTTCCTGCCTCCAGCCTCCTGCCTAGCCTCGCCTCGATTCTCCTACCTCCTGCCAAGGCTCGCCTCATTTCTGACGCTGCCAGCCTCCTGCCTAGCCTCGCCTCATGTTTCCTGCCTCAACCTCCTGCCTAGCTTCGCATCGAGTCTCCTGCCTCCAGCCTCCTGCCAAGTCTCGCCTCGAGTCACCTGCCTCCATCCTCCTGCCAAGCCTCGTCTCAAGTCCCCTGACTCCATTCTCCTGCAAAGCCTCGCCTCAAGGCCCCTGACTCAATGCTCCTGCAAAGCCTTCACTCGAGTCTCCTGCCTCCAGCCTCCTGCCAAGCCTTGCCTGGAGTCTCCTGTCTCCAGCCTCCAGCCTAGCTTCGCCTCAGGTTTCTTGCCTCCAGCCTGCTGCCAAGCCTCGCCTCGAGTCTCCTGCCTCCAGCCTCCTGCTAAGCCTCGCCTCGAGTCTCCTGCCTCCAACCTCCTGCCAAGCCTTGCCTGGAGTCCCCTGTCTCCAGCTTCCAGCCTAGCTTCGCCTCAGGTTTCCTGCCTCCAGCCTGCTGCCAAACCACGCCTCGAGTCTCCTGCCTCCAGCCTCCTGCCAAGCCTCGCCTCGAGTCTCCTGACTCCAGACTCCTGCCAAGCCTCGCCTCGAGTCTCCTGACTCTAGCCAAGCCTCGCCTCAATTCTGATGCTGCCAGCCTCCTGCCAAGCCTCGCCTCGAGTATCCTGCTCCAGACTCTTGCCAAGCCTCGCCTCGAGTATCCTGCCTCCAGCCTCCTGCCAAGCCTTGCCTGTAGTCTCCTGTCTCCAGCCTCCAGCCTAGCCTCTCCTCAGGTTTCTTGCCTCCAGCCTGCTGCTAAGCCTCGCTCCGAGTCTCCTGCCTCCAGCCTCCTGCCAAGCCTCGCCTCGAGTCTCCTGCCTCCAGCCTCCTGCCAAGCCTCGCCTCGAGTCTCCTGACTCTAGCCAAGCCTCACCTCAATTCTGATGCTGCCAGCCTCCTGCCAAGCCTCGCCTCGAGTATCCTGCTCCAGACTCTTGCCAAGCCTCGCCTCGAGTCTCCTGCCTCCAGCCTCCTGCCAAACCTCGCCTCGAGTCTCCTGCTACAGACTCTTGCCAAGCCTCGCCTCGAGTCTCCTGCCTCCAGCTTTCTGCCAAGCCTCGCGTCGAGCCCCCTGTCTCCATCCACCACCCTGGCCTCGCCTCAGGTTTCCTGCCTCCAGCTTCCTGCCTATCCTCAACTCGAATCTTCTGCCTTCAGACCCCAGCCATGCGTCGCCTCGAGTCTCCTGCCTCCAGCCTCCTACCAACCCTCGCTTCGAGTCTCCTGCCTTCAGCCTCCTGCCAACTCTCGCCTCGAGTCTCCTGCCTCCAGCCTCCTGCCAAGCCTCGCCTCGAGTCTCCTGCCTCCAGACTCCTGCCAAGCCTCGCCTCGAGTCTCCTGCCTCCAGCCTCCTGCCAAGCCTTGCGTGGAGTCTCCTGTCTCCAGCCTCCAGCCTAGCTTCGCCTCCGGTTTCTTGCCTCCAGCCTGCTGCCAAGCATTGCGTGGAGTCTCCTGTCTCCAGCCTCCAGCCTAGCTTCGCGTCAGTTTTCCTGCCTCCAGCCTCCTGCCTAGCCTCGCCTCGATTCTGCTACCTCCTGCCAAGGCTCGCCTCATTTCTGACGCTGCCAGCCTCCTGCCTATCCTCGCCTCATGTTTACTGCCTCAACCTCCTGCCTAGCTTCGCATCGAGTCTCCTGCCTCCAGCCTCCTGCCAAGTCTCGCCTCGAGTCACCTGCCTCCATCCTCCTGCCAAGCCTCGCCTCAAGTCCCCTGACTCCATTCTCCTGCAAAGCCTCGCCTCAAGGCCCCTGACTCAATGCTCCTGCAAAGCCTTCACTCGAGTCTCCTGCTTCCAGCCTCCTGCCAAGCCTTGCCTGGAGTCTCCTGTCTCCAGCCTCCAGCCTAGCTTCGCCTCAGGTTTCTTGCCTCCAGCCTGCTGCCAAGCCTCGCCTCGAGTCTCCTGCCTCCAGCCTCCTGCTAAGCCTCGCCTCGAGTCTCCTGCCTCCAACCTCCTGCCAAGCCTTGCCTGGAGTCCCCTGTCTCCAGCTTCCAGCCTAGCTTCGCCTCAGGTTTTCTGCCTCCAGCCTGCTGCCAAACCACGCCTCGAGTCTCCTGCCTCCAGCCTCCTGCCAAGCCTCGCCTCGAGTCTCCTGACTCCAGACTCCTGCCAAGCCTCGCCTCGAGTCTCCTGACTCTAGCCAAGCCTCGCCTCAATTCTGATGCTGCCAGCCTCCTGCCAAGCCTCGCCTCGAGTATCCTGCTCCAGCCTCCTGCCAAGCCTCGCCTCGAGTCTCCTGCCTCCAGCCTCCTGCCAAGCCTTGCCTGGAGTCTCCTGTCTCCTGCCTCCAGCCTAGCCTCTCCTCAGGTTTCTTGCCTCCAGCCTGCTGCCAAGCCTCGCCTCGACTCTCCTGCCTCCAGCCTCCTGCTAAGCCTCGCTCCGAGTCTCCTGCCTCCAGCCTCCTGCCAAGCCTCGCCTCGAGTCTCCTGACTCCAGACTCCTGCCAAGCCTCGCCTCGAGTCTCCTGACTCTGGCCAAGCCTCACCTCAATTTTGATGCTGCCAGCCTCCTACCTCGCCTCGCCTCATGTTTCCTGCTACAACCTCCTGCCAAGCCTCGCCTCAATTCTGATGCTGCCAGCCTCCTGCCAAGCCTCGCCTCGAGTATCCTGCTCCAGACTCTTGCCAAGACTCGCCTCGAGTCTCCTGCCTCCAGCTTCCAGCCTAGCTTCGCCTCAGGTTTCCTGCCTCCAGCCTGCTGCCAAGCCTCGCCTCGAGTCTCCTGCCTCCAGCCTCCTGTCAAGCCTCGCCTCGAGTCTCCTGACTCTAGCCAAGCCTCACATCAATTCTGATGCTGCCAGCCTCCTGCCTAGCCTCGCCTCATGTTTCCTGCTCCAACCTCCTGCCAAGCCTCGCCTCAATTCTGATGCTGCCAGCCTCCTGCCTAGCCTCGCCTCATGTTTCCTGCTCCAGCCTCCTGCCAAGCCACGCCTCGAGTATCCTGCTCCAGTCTCTTGCCAAGCCTCGCCTCGAGTCTCCTGCCTCTAGCTTTCTGCCAAGCCTCGCGTCGAGCCCCCTGTCTCCATTCACCACCCTGGCCTCGCCTCAGGTTTCCTGCCTCCAGCTTCCTGCCTATCCTCAACTCGAATCTTCTGCCTTCAGCCCCCACCCATGCGTCGCCTCGAGTCTCCTGCCTCCAGCCTCCTACTAACCCTCGCTTCGAGTCTCCTGCCTCCAGACTCCTGCCAAGCCTCGCCTCGAGTCTCCTGCCTCCAGCCTCCTGCCAAGCCTTGCGTGGAGTCTCCTGTCTCCAGCCTCCAGCCTAGCTTCGCCTCCGGTTTCTTGCCTCCAGCCTGCTGCCAAGCATTGCGTGGAGTCTCCTGTCTCCAGCCTCCAGCCTAGCTTCGCCTCAGGTTTCTTGCCTCCAGCCTGCTGCCAAACCTCGCCTCGAGTCTCCTGCCTCCAGCCTCCTGCCAAGCCTCGCCTCGAGTCTGCTGTTTCCAGCCTCCTGCTAAGCCAGGCCTCGAGACTCCTGTCTCCAGCCTCGAGCCTAGCCTCGCCTCAGTTTTCCTGCCTCCAGCCTCCTGCCAAGCCTCGCCTCGATTCTCCTACCTCCTGCCAAGGCTCGCCTCATTTCTGACGCTGCCAGCCTCCTGCCTAGCCTCGCCTCATGTTTCCTGCCTCAACCTCCTGCCTAGCTTCGCATCGAGTCTCCTGCCTCCAGCCTCCTGCCAAGTCTCGCCTCGAGTCTCCTGCCTCCAGCCTCCTGCCAAGCCTCGCCTCGAGTCTCCTGCCTCCAGCCTCCTGCCAAGCCTTGCCTGGAGTCTCCTGTCTCCAGCCTCCAGCCTAGCCTCTCCTCAGGTTTCCTGCCTCCAGCCTGCTGCCAAGCCTCGCCTCGACTCTCCTGCCTCCAGCCTCCTGCTAAGCCTCGCTCCGAGTCTCCTGCCTCCAGCCTCCTGCCAAGCCTCGCCTCGAGTCTCCTGACTCCAGAATCCTGCCAAGCCTCGCCTGGAGTCTACTGACTCTAGCCAAGCCTCACCTCAATTTTGATGCTGCCAGCCTCCTACCTCGCCTCGCCTCATGTTTCCTGCTCCAACCTCCTGCCAAGCCTCGCCTCAATACTGATGCTGCCAGCCTCCCGCCAAGCCTCGCCTCGAGTATCCTGCTCCAGACTCTTGCCAAGCCTCGCCTCGAGTCTCCTGCCTCCAGCTTCCAGCCTAGCTTCGCCTCAGGTTTCCTGCCTCCAGCCTGCTGCCAAGCCTCGCCTCGAGTCTCCTGCCTCCAGCCTCCTGCCAAGCCTCGCCTCGAGTCTCCTGCCTCAAGCCTCCTGCCAAGCCTCGCCTCGAGTCTTCTGACTCTAGCCAAGCCTCACCTCAATTCTGATGCTGCCAGCCTCCTGCCTAGCCTCGCCTCATGTTTCCTGCTCCAACCTCCTGCCAAGCCTCGCCTCAATTCTGATGCTGCCAGCCTCCTGCCAATCCTCGCCTCGAGTATCCTGCTACAGACTCTTGCCGAGCCTCGCCTCGAGTCTCCTGCCTCCAGCCTCCTGCCAAACCTTGCCTCGAGTCTCCTGCTACAGACTCTTGCCAAGCCTCGCCTCGAGTCTCCTGCTTCCAGCTTCCAGCCTAGCTTCGCCTAAGGTTTCCTGCCTCCAGCCTGCTGCCAAGCCTCGCCTCGAGTCTCCTGCCTCCAGCCTCCTGCCAAGCCTCGCCTCGAGTCTCCTGACTCTAGCCAAGCCTCACCTCAATTCTGATGCTGCCAGCCTCCTGCCAAGCCTCGCCTCGAGTATCCTGCTCCAGACTCTTGCCAAGCCTCGCCTCGAGTCTCCTGCCTCCAGCTTTCTGCCAAGCCTCGCGTCGAGCCCCCTGTCTCCATCCACCACCCTGGCCTCGCCTCAGGTTTCCTGCCTCCAGCTTCCTGCCTATCCTCAACTCGAATCTTCTGCCTTCAGACCCCAGCCATGCGTCGCCTCGAGTCTCCTGCCTCCAGCCTCCTACCAACCCTCGCTTCGAGTCTCCTGCCTTCAGCCTCCTGCCAACTCTCGCCTCGAGTCTCCTGCCTCCAGCCTCCTGCCAAGCCTCGCCTCGAGTCTCCTGCCTCCAGACTCCTGCCAAGCCTCGCCTCGAGTCTCCTGCCTCCAGCCTCCTGCCAAGCCTTGCGTGGAGTCTCCTGTCTCCAGCCTCCAGCCTAGCTTCGCCTCCGGTTTCTTGGCTCCAGCCTGCTGCCAAGCATTGCGTGGAGTCTCCTGTCTCCAGCCTCCAGCCTAGCTTCGCCTCAGGTTTCTTGCCTCCAGCCTGCTGCCAAACCTCGCCTCGAGTCTCCTGCCTCCAGCCTCCTGCCAAGCCTCGCCTCGAGTCTGCTGTTTCCAGCCTCCTGCTAAGCCAGGCCTCGAGAATCCTGTCTCCAGCCACGAGCCTAGCTTCGCCTCAGTTTTCCTGCCTCCAGCCTCCTGCCTAGCCTCGCCTCGATTCTGCTACCTCCTGCCAAGGCTCGCCTCATTTCTGACGCTGCCAGCCTCCTGCCTAGCCTCGCCTCATGTTTACTGCCTCCAGCCTCCTGCCAAGCCTTGCCTGGAGTCCCCTGTCTCCAGCTTCCAGCCTAGCTTCGCCTCAGGTTTCCTGCCTCCAGCCTGCTGCCAAGCCTCGCCTCGAGTCTCCTGCCTCCAGCCTCCTACCAAGCCTCGCCTCGAGTCTCCTGACTCTAGCCAAGCCTCGCCTCAATTCTGATGCTGCCAGCCTCCTGCCAAGCCTCGCCTCGAGTATCCTGCTCCAGACTCTTACCAAGCCTCGCCTCGAGTCTCCTGCCTCCAGCCTCCTGCCAAGCCTCGCCTCGAGTCTCCTGCCTCCAGCCTCCTGCCAAGCATTGCCTGGAGTCTCCTGTCTCCAGCCTCCAGCCTAGCCTCTCCTCAGGTTTCTTGCCTCCAGCCTGCTGCCAAGCCTCGCCTCGACTCTCCTGCCTCCAGCCTCCTGCTAAGCCTCGCTCCGAGTCTCCTGCCTCCAGCCTCCTGCCAAGCCTCGCCTCGAGTCTCCTGACTCCAGACTCCTGCCAAGCCTCGCCTCGAGTCTCCTGACTCTGGCCAAGCCTCACCTCAATTTTGATGCTGCCAGCCTCCTACCTCGCCTCGCCTCATGTTTCCTGCTACAACCTCCTGCCAAGCCTCGCCTCAATTCTGATGCTGCCAGCCTCCTGCCAAGCCTCGCCTCGAGTATCCTGCTCCAGACTCTTGCCAAGACTCGCCTCGAGTCTCCTGCCTCCAGCTTCCAGCCTAGCTTCCCCTCAGGTTTCCTGCCTCCAGCCTTCTGTCAAGCCTCGCCTCGAGTCTCCTGCCTCCAGCCTCCTGCCAAGCCTCGCCTCGAGTTTCCTGCCTCCAGCCTCCTGCCAAGCCTCGCCTCGAGTCTCCTGACTCTAGCCAAGCCTCACCTCAATTCTGATGCTGCCAGCCTCCTGCCTAGCCTCGCCTCATGTTTCCTGCTCCAACCTCCTGCCAAGCCTCGCCTCAATTCTGATGCTACCAGCCTCCTGCCAAGCCACGCCTCGAGTATCCTGCTCCAGACTCTTGCCAAGCCTCGCCTCGAGTCTCCTGCCTCCAGCCTCCTGCCAAGCCTCGCCTCGAGTCTCCTGCTACAGACTCTTGCCAAGCCTCGCCTCGAGTCTCCTTCCTCCAGCTTTCTGCCAAGCCTCGCGTCGAGCCCCCTGTCTCCATCCACCACCCTGGCCTCGCCTCAGGTTTCCTGCCTCCAGCTTCCTACCTATCCTCAACTCGAATCTTCTACCTTCAGCCCCCACCCATGCGTCGCCTCGAGTCTCCTGCCTCCAGCCTCCTACTAACCCTCGCTTCGAGTCTCCTGCCTTCAGTCTCCTGCCAAGCCTCGCCTCGAGTCTCCTGCCTCCAGACTCCTGCCAAGCCTCGCCTCGTGTCTCCTGCCTCCAGCCTCCTGCCAAGCCTTGCGTGGAGTCTCCTGTCTCCAGCCTCCAGCCTAGCTTCGCCTCCGGTTTCTTGCCTCCAGCCTGCTGCCAAGCCTTGCGTGGAGTCTCCTGTCTCCAGCCTCCAGCCTAGCTTCGCCTCAGGTTTCTTGCCTCCAGCCTGCTGCCAAACCTCGCCTCGAGTCTCCTGCCTCCAGCCTCCTGCCAAGCCTCGCCTCGAGTCTGCTGTTTCCAGCCTTCTGCTAAGCCAGGCCTCGAGACTACTGTCTCCAGCCTCGAGCCTAGCCTCGCCTCAGTTTTCCTGCCTCCAGCCTCCTGCCTAGCCTCGCCTCGATTCTCCTACCTCCTGCCAAGGCTCGCCTCATTTCTGACGCTGCCAGCCTCCTGCCTAGCCTCGCCTCATGTTTCCTGCCTCAACCTCCTGCCTAGCTTCGCATCGAGTCTCCTGCCTCCAGCCTCCTGCCAAGTCTCGCCTCGAGTCTCCTGCCTCCAGCCTCCTGCCAAGCCTCGCCTCGAGTCTCCTGCCTCCAGCCTCCTGCCAAGCCTTGCCTGGAGTCTCCTGTCTCCAGCCTCCAGCCTAGCCTCTCCTCAGGTTTCTTGCCTCCAGCCTGCTGCCAAGCCTCGCCTCGACTCTCCTGCCTCCAGCCTCCTGCTAAGCCTCGCTCCGAGTCTCCTGCCTCCAGCCTCCTGCCAAGCCTCGCCTCGAGTCTCCTGACTCCAGACTCCTGCCAAGCCTCGCCTGGAGTCTCCTGACTCTAGCCAAGCCTCACCTCAATTTTGATGCTGCCAGCCTCCTACCTCGCCTCGCCTCATGTTTCCTGCTCCAACCTCCTGCCAAGCCTCGCCTCAATACTGATGCTGCCAGCCTCCTGCCAAGCCTTGCCTCGAGTATCCTGCTCCAGACTCTTGCCAAGCCTCGCCTCGAGTCTCCTGCCTCCAGCTTCCAGCCTAGCTTCGCCTCAGGTTTCCTGCCTCCAGCCTGCTGCCAAGCCTCGCCTCGAGTCTCCTGCCTCCAGCCTCCTGCCAAGCCTCGCCTCGAGTCTCCTGCCTCAAGCCTCCTGCCAAGCCTCGCCTCGAGTCTTCTGACTCTAGCCAAGCCTCACCTCAATTCTGATGCTGCCAGCCTCCTGCCTAGCCTCGCCTCATGTTTCCTGCTCCAACCTCCTGCCAAGCCTCGCCTCAATTCTGATGCTGCCAGCCTCCTGCCAATCCTCGCCTCGAGTATCCTGCTCCAGACTCTTGCCAAGCCTCGCCTCGAGTCTCCTGCCTCCAGCCTCCTGCCAAACCTTGCCTCGAGTCTCCTGCTACAGACTCTTGCCAAGCCTCGCCTCGAGTCTCCTGCCTCCAGCTTTCTGCCAAGCCTCGCGTCGAGCCCCCTGTCTCCATCCACCACCCTGGCCTCGCCTCAGGTTTCCTGCCTCCAGCTTCCTGCCTATCCTCAACTCGAATCTTCTGCCTTCAGCCCCCAGCCATGCGTCGCCTCGAGTCTCCTGCCTCCAGCCTCCTACCAACCCTCGCTTCGAGTCTCCTGCCTTCAGCCTCCTGCCAACTCTCGCCTCGACTCTCCTGCCTCCAGCCTCCTGCCAAGCCTCGCCTCGAGTCTCCTGCCTCCAGACTCCTGCCAAGCCTCGCCTCGAGTCTCCTGCCTCCAGCCTCCTGCCAAGCCTTGAGTGGAGTCTCCTGTCTCCAGCCTCCAGCCTAGCTTCGCCTCCGGTTTCTTGCCTCCAGCCTGCTGCCAAGCCTTGCGTGGAGTCTCCTGTCTCCAGCCTCCAGCCTAGCTTCGCCTCAGGTTTCTTGCCTCCAGCCTGCTGCCAAACCTCGCCTCGAGTCTCCTGCCTCCAGCCTCCTGCCAAGCCTCGCCTCGAGTCTGCTGTTTCCAGCCTCCTGCTAAGCCAGGCCTCGAGACCCCTGTCTCCAGCCTCGAGCCTAGCCTCGCCTCAGTTTTCCTGCCTCCAGCCTCCTGCCTAGCCTCGCCTCGATTCTCCTACCTCCTGCCAAGGCTCGCCTCATTTCTGACGCTGCCAGCCTCCTGCCTAGCCTCGCCTCATGTTTCCTGCCTCAACCTCCTGCCTAGCTTCGCATCGAGTCTCCTGCCTCCAGCCTCCTGCCAAGTCTCGCCTCGAGTCACCTGCCTCCATCCTCCTGCCAAGCCTCGCCTCAAGTCCCCTGACTCCATTCTCCTGCAAAGCCTCGCCTCAAGTCCCCTGACTCAATGCTCCTGCAAAGCCTTCACTCGAGTCTCCTGCCTCCAGCCTCCTGCCAAGCCTTGCCTGGAGTCTCCTGTCTCCAGCCTCCAGCCTAGCTTCGCCTCAGGTTTTCTGCCTCCAGCCTGCTGCCAAACCACGCCTCGAGTCTCCTGCCTCCAGCCTCCTGCCAAGCCTCGCCTAGAGTCTCCTGACTCCAGACTCCTGCCAAGCCTCGCCTCGAGTCTCCTGCCTCCAGCCTCCTGCCAAGCCTTGCCTGGAGTCTCCTGTCTACAGCCTCCAGCCTAGCCTCTCCTCAGGTTTCTTGCCTCCAGCCTGCTGCCAAGCCTCGCCTCGACTCTCCTGCCTCCAGCCTCCTGCTAAGCCTCGCTCCGAGTCTCCTGCCTCCAGCCTCCTGCCAAGCCTCGCCTCGAGTCTCCTGCCTCCAGCCTCCTGCTAAGCCTCGCTCCGAGTCTCCTGCCTCCAGCTTCCAGCCTAGCTTCGCCTCAGGTTTCCTGCCTCCAGCCTGCTGCCAAGCCTCGCCTCGAGTCTCCTGCCTCCAGCCTCCTGCCAAGCCTCGCCTCGAGTCTCCTGACTCTAGCCAAGCCTCACCTCAATTCTGATGCTGCCAGCCTCCTGCCTAGCCTCGCCTCATGTTTCCTGCTCCAACCTCCTGCCAAGCCTCCCCTCAATTCTGATGCTGCCAGCCTCCTGCCAAGCCTCGCCTCGAGTATCCTGCTCCAGACTCTTGCCAAGCCTCGCCTCGAGTCTCCTGCCTCCAGCCTCCTGCCAAACCTCTCCTCGAGTCTCCTGCTACAGACTCTTGCCAAGCCTCGCCTCGAGTCTCCTGCCTCCAGCTTTCTGCCAAGCCTCGCGTCGAGCCCCCTGTCTCCATCCACCACCCTGGCCTCGCCTCAGGTTTCCTGCCTCCAGCTTCCTGCCTATCCTCAACTCGAATCTTCTGCCTTCAGCCCCCAGCCATGCGTCGCCTCGAGTCTCCTGCCTCCAGCCTCCTACCAACCCTCGCTTCGAGTCTCCTGCCTTCAGCCTCCTGCCAACTCTCGCCTCGAGTCTCCTGCCTCCAGCCTCCTGCCAAGCCTCGCCTCGAGTCTCCTGCCTCCAGACTCCTGCCAAGCCTCGCCTCGAGTCTCCTGCCTCCAGCCTCCTGCCAAGCCTTGCGTGGAGTCTCCTGTCTCCAGCCTCCAGCCTAGCTTCGCCTCCGGTTTCTTGCCTCCAGCCTGCTGCCAAGCCTTGCGTGGAGTCTCCTGTCTCCAGCCTCCAGCCTAGCTTCGCCTCAGGTTTCTTGCCTCCAGCCTGCTGCCAAACCTCGCCTCGAGTCTCCTGCCTCCAGCCTCCTGCCAAGCCTCGCCTCGAGTCTGCTGTTTCCAGCCTCCTGCTAAGCCAGGCCTCGAGACTCCTGTCTCCAGCCTCGAGCCTAGCCTCGCCTCAGTTTTCCTGCCTCCAGCCTCCTGCCTAGCCTCGCCTCGATTCTCCTACCTCCTGCCAAGGCTCGCCTCATTTCTGACGCTGCCAGCCTCCTGCCTAGCCTCGCCTCATGTTTCCTGCCTCAACCTCCTGCCTAGCCTCGCCTCGATTCTCCTACCTCCTGCCAAGGCTCGCCTCATTTCTGACGCTGCCAGCCTCCTGCCTAGCCTCGCCTCATGTTTCCTGCCTCAACCTCCTGCCTAGCTTCGCATCGAGTCTCCTGCCTCCAGCCTCCTGCCAACTCTCGCCTCGAGTCACCTGCCTCCATCCTCCTGCCAAGCCTCGCCTCAAGTCCCCTGACTCCATTCTCCTGCAAAGCCTCGCCTCAAGTCCCCTGACTCAATGCTCCTGCAAAGCCTTCACTCGAGTCTCCTGCCTCCAGCCTGCTGCCATACCTCGCCACGAGACTCCTATCTCCAGCCTCCAGCCTAGCCTCTGCTCAGGTTTTCTGCTTTCAGCCTCTTGCCTAGCTTCGCCTCCAGTCTCCTGTCTCCAGCCTGCTACCAAGCCTCGCTTCGACTCTCCTGGCTTCAGCTTTCTGCCAAGCCTTGCGTGGAGTCTCCTGTCTCCAGCCTCCAGCCTAGCTTCGCCTCAGGTTTCTTGCCTCCAGCCTGCTGCCAAGCCTTGCGTGGAGTCTCCTGTCTCCAGCCTCCAGCCTAGCTTCGCCTCAGGTTTCTTGCCTCCAGCCTCCTGCCAAGCCTCGCCACGAGACTCCTATCTCCCGCCTCCAGCCTAGCCTCGGTTCAGGTTTTCTGCTTTCAGCCTCCTGCCTAGCTTCGCCTCCAGTCTCCTGCCTCCAGCCTCCTGCCAAGCCTCGCCTCGAGATTTCTGCCTCCAGCCTCCTGCCAAGCCTCGCGTCGGGACTCCTGTCTCCAGCCTCAAGCAAAGCATCGCCTCAGGTTTCTTGCCTCCAGCCTCCTGCCTAGCCTCGCCTCGAATCTCCTGCCTCCAGCCTCCTGCCAAGCGTCGAGTCGAGCCTCCTGTCTCCATCTACCAGCCTAGCCTCTCATCAGGTTTCCTGCCTCCAGCCTCCTGCCTAGCCTCGCCTCCAATCTCCTGGCTTCAGCTTTCTGCCAAGCCTCGCCTCGAGTCTCCTGCCTCCAGCCTCCTGCCAAGCCTCGCCTCGGGTCTCCTGACTCTAGCCAAGCCTCGCCTCAATTCTGATGCTGCCAGCCTCCTGCCTAGCCTCGCCTCATGTTTCCTGCTCCAACCTCCTGCCAAGCCTCGCCTCAATTCTGATGCTGCCAGCCTCCTGCCTAGCCTCGCCTCATGTTTCCTGCCTCAACCTCCTGCCTAGCCTCGCCTCGAGTCTCCTGCCTCCAGCCTCCTGCCAAGCCTCGCCTCGAGTCTCCTCCCTCCATCCTCCTGCCAAGCCTCGCCTCAAGTCCCCTGACTCCATGCTCCTGCCAAGCCTCGCCTCAGGTTTCCTGCTCCAACCTCCTGCCTAACCTCGCCTCGAGTCTCCTGCCTCCAGCGTCCTGCCAACCATCGCGTCGAGTCTCCTGCCTCCAGCCTCCTGCCAAGCCTCGCCACGAGTCTCCTGTCTCCAGCCTCCTGCCAAGCCTCGCCTCGAGTCTCCTGCATCCATTTTCCTGCCAAGCCTCACCTCGAGTCTCCTGCCTCCAGCCTCCTGCCAAGCCTCGCCTCGAGTCTCCTGTCTCCAGCCTCCAGCCAAGCCTCGCCTCAGGTTTCCTGCCTGCACAGCCTCCTGCCTAGCTTCGCCACGAGTCTCCTGCTTCCAGCCTCCTGCCTAGCCTCGCCTCGATTCTCCTACCTGCAGCCTCCTGCCAAGCCTCGCCTGAATTCGGCTGCTGCCAGCCTCCTGCCATGACACGACTCGATTCTCCTGTTTCCAGCTTGCAGCCAACCCTCGCCTCGAGACTCCTGCCTCCTGCCTCCTGCCAAGCCTCGCCTCGAGTAGTCTGCTATCAGCATGCTAAGCCAAGCCAAGTCTATGACTTCTAGCCTCAAGCCTGAAGTCTCCTGCCTCGTCCTGCCTGCAGATTCCTGCCTCGTTTTCCCTGCCTTCCGAGCCTCGTCTTTGCCTAGTTCTGGCGTCTGGGCCAGAGGCAAACCCCAAGTACTGGGTCCTTGTCTAGTCTGTGGCTCGGTGTCCAAGCTTGGGCTCCTAGCTCTCTTGTCCAGTCCTGTTCTGGGTCCTAGTTTTCGTGTCCATGTCCTTGCCATCGCCCTGTATCCTAGTCCTGTCTGTTGTACTTCAGTGTCTGTGTCTTGAACTTGGGTCCGTTCCCAGCCACCTCATTATGACAGAACAATCCAGCCAACCATGGACCCAGCGACACAGACACTGTCGTTTTCCTCTTGCAACCCGGAGTTCCTTTCTGTTATATACTCTCCCACCCACCCGGGTCGTCCATAGTCTGGCTACTATGTTATACTCTGTTACCAAGGTAAGCCAGGCCGTCTTGCTGTTACTTGCGCTTAGTCCTGTCCTTTCTTGTCCCTTGCCTCTGTCGGGTGGTGAAACGCGCCCTTCCCTGGAAGTGCCTGACTCCAGCCTCCAGCCTCGCCTCTCCTCAGGTCTCCTGCCTCCAGATTCCTGCCTAGCCTCGTCTCAGGCTTCTTGCCTCCGAACTCCAGCCTAGTCTCGCCTCGAGTCTCCTGCCTCCAGCCTCCATCCTCCTGCCGAGCCTCGCCTCGAGTCTCCTGCCTCGAGCCTCCTGCCAAGCTTACCCTCGAGTCTCCTGTCTCCAGCCTCCAGCCTAGCCTCGCCTCGAGTCTTCTGCCTTCAGCCTCTTGCTAGGCCGAGCCAAGTCCCTAACCTCTAGCCCCAAGCCTGAAGACTCCTGCCTCGTTCTGCCTGCCTTCCAAGCCTCGTCCTTGCCTAGTTCTGGGGTCCGGGCCGGGGGTTAGACCCAAGTACTGGGTCCTTGTCCAGTCCCTGGCTCGGAGTCCAAGCTTGGGCTCCTAGCTCTCTTGTCCAGTCCTGTTCCGGGTCCTAGTTGCCGTGTGCATGTCGTTGCCATCGCCCTGTATCCTAGTCCTGTCCGTTGTACTTCAGTGTCAGTGTCTTCCACTTGGGTCCGTTCCCAGCCACCGCCTTATGACAGAACAATCCAGCCAACCATGGACCCAGCGACACGGACACTGTCGTTTTCCTCTTGCCACCCGGATTTCCTATCTGTTACATACTCCCCACACGCCCGGGTCGTCCATAGTCTGGATACTCGGTTTGGTCGCCAGGAGGCTCCCGTGGGGTGGGGGGGTGGCGTTGGTGGTGGGTGTATTGTCATGTTCCGGTCAGTGAAGTCTATATTCCGGTTCACATTCCGGTCCATCGACCCTTACTCCAGGTTTTGATATCTACCCTGTTCCTGTTCTTGTTGAGCTAATTGAGGCGGCTGATGATCATGGGGGCTGGCTGCATAAATACCTTCAGAGACCCAGGCGTGTCTGCTGGGTTGTTCTTGTCCTTCCTCCGTGTATCCCTTCCTCTACCTTCCTGTCCCTTGCCTCCGTCGGGTAAGCCAGGCAGTCTCGCCGTTGCCTGCGCTTAGTTCTGTCCCTTCCTGTCCCTTGCCTCTGTCGGGTGGTGATCCGCACCCTGCACAGGAGTAATATGCCATGCTAAGGTGAACCGCGCCCTGCCAGGAGGAGCCTGCCTCCAGCCTCCAGCCTCGCCTCGCCTCAGTTCACCTGCCTCCAGCCTCCTGCCTAGCCTAGTCTCAGGCTTCCTGCCTCCAAACTCCAGCCAAGTCTCGCCTCGAGTCTCTTGCCTCCAGATTCGCCTCGGGTCTCCTGCCAAGCCTCGCCTCAAGTCTCCTGCCAAGCCTAGCCTCGAGTCTCCTGTCTCCATCCACCAGCCTAGCCTCGCCTCAGGTTTCCTGCCTCCAGCTTCCTGCCTATCGTCAACTCGAATGTTCTGCCTTCAGCCCCCTGCCATGCCTCGCCTCGAGTCTCCTGCCTCCAGCCTCCTACCAACCCTCGCTTGGATTCTCCTGCCTTCAGCCTCCTGCCAACTCTCGCCTCGAATCTCCTGCCTCCAGCCTCCTGCCAAGCCTCGCCTCGAGTCTCCTGCCTCCAGCCTCCTGCCAAGCCTTGCCTGGAGTCTCCTGTCTCCAGCCTCCAGCCTAGCTTCGCCTCAGGTTTCTTGCCTCCAGCCTGCTGCCAAGCCTCGCCTCGAGTCTCCTGCCACCAGCCTCCTGCCAAGCCAGGCCTCGAGACTCCTGTCTCCAACCTTGAGCCTAGCCTCGCCTCAGTTTTCCTGCCTCCAGCCTCCTGCCTAGCCTCGCCTCAATTCTGATGCTGCCAGCCTCCTGCCTAGCCTCGCCTCATGTTTCCTGCTCCAACCTCCTGCCAAGCCTCGCCTCAATTCTGACGCTGCCAGCCTCAGCCTAGTCTCGTCTCATGTTTCCTGCTCCAACCTCCTGCCAAGCCTCGCCTCAATTCTGATGCTGCCAGCCTCCGGCCTAGCCTTGCCTCATGTTTCCTGCTCCAACCTCCTGCCTAGCCTCGCCTCGAGTCTCCTGCATCCATTCTCCTGCCAAGCCTATCCTCGAGTCCCCTGACTCCATGCTCCTGCAAAGCCTCGGCTCGAGTCTCCTGCCACCAGCCTCCTGCCAATACTCGCCTCGAGTCTTCTGACTCCATGCTCCTGCAAAGCCTCGGCTCCAGTCTCCTGCCTCCAGCCTCCTGCCACGCCTCGCCTCGAGTCTCCTGCCTCCAGACTCCTGCCAAGCCTCGCCTCGAGTCTCCTGCCACCAGCCTCCTGCCAAGCCTTGCGTGGAGTCTCCTGTCTCCAGCCTCCAGCCTAGCTTCGCCTCCGGTTTCTTGCCTCCAGCCTGCTGCCAAGCCTTGCGTGGAGTCTCCTGTCTCCAGCCTCCAGCCTAGCTTCGCCTCCGGTTTCTTGCCTCCAGCCTGCTGCCAAGCCTTGCGTGGAGTCTCCTGTCTCCAGCCTCCAGCCTAGCTTCGCCTCAGGTTTCTTGCCTCCAGCCTGCTGCCAAACCTCGCCTCGAGTCTCCTGCCTCCAGCCTCCTGCCAAGCCTCGCCTCGAGTCTGCTGTTTCCAGCCTCCTGCTAAGCCAGGCCTCGAGACTCCTGTCTCCAGCCTCGAGCCTAGCCTCGCCTCAGTTTTCCTGCCTCCAGCCTCCTGCCTAGCCTCGCCTCGATTCTCCTACCTCCTGCCAAGGCTCGCCTCATTTCTGACGCTGCCAGCCTCCTGCCTAGCCTCGCCTCATGTTTCCTGCCTCAACCTCCTGCCTAGCTTCGCATCGAGTCTCCTGCCTCCAGCCTCCTGCCAAGTCTCGCCTCGAGTCTCCTGCCTCCAGCCTCCTGCCAAGCCTCGCCTCGAGTCTCCTGCCTCCAGCCTCCTGCCAAGCCTTGCCTGGAGTCTCCTGTCTCCAGCCTCCAGCCTAGCCTCTCCTCAGGTTTCTTGCCTCCAGCCTGCTGCCAAGCCTCGCCTCGACTCTCCTGCCTCCAGCCTCCTGCTAAGCCTCGCTCCGAGTCTCCTGCCTCCAGCCTGCTGCCAAGCCTCGCCTCGAGTCTCCTGCCACCAGCCTCCTGCCAAGCCAGGCCTCGAGACTCCTGTCTCCAACCTTGAGCCTAGCCTCGCCTCAGTTTTCCAGCCTCCAGCCTCCTGCCTAGCCTCGCCTCAATTCTGATGCTGCCAGCCTCCTGCCTAGCCTCGCCTCGAGTATCCTGCTCCAGACTCTTGCCAAGCCTCGCCTCGAGTCTCCTGCCTCCAGCCTCCTGCCAAACCTTGCCTCGAGTCTCCTGCTACAGACTCTTGCCAAGCCTCGCCTCGAGTCTCCTGCCTCCAGCTTTCTGCCAAGCCTCGCGTCGAGCCCCCTGTCTCCATCCACCACCCTGGCCTCGCCTCAGGTTTCCTGCCTCCAGCTTCCTGCCTATCCTCAACTCGAATCTTCTGCCTTCAGCCCCCACCCATGCGTCGCCTCGAGTCTCCTGCCTCCAGCCTCCTACCAACCCTCGCCTCGACTCTCCTGCCTCCAGCCTCCTGCCAAGCCTCGCCTCGAGTCTCCTGCCTCCAGACTCCTGCCAAGCCTCGCCTCGAGTCTCCTGCCTCCAGCCTCCTGCCAAGCCTTGAGTGGAGTCTCCTGTCTCCAGCCTCCAGCCTAGCTTCGCCTCCGGTTTCTTGCCTCCAGCCTGCTGCCAAGCCTTGCGTGGAGTCTCCTGTCTCCAGCCTCCAGCCTAGCTTCGCCTCAGGTTTCTTGCCTCCAGCCTGCTGCCAAACCTCGCCTCGAGTCTCCTGCCTCCAGCCTCCTGCCAAGCCTCGCCTCGAGTCTGCTGTTTCCAGCCTCCTGCTAAGCCAGGCCTCGAGACCCCTGTCTCCAGCCTCGAGCCTAGCCTCGCCTCAGTTTTCCTGCCTCCAGCCTCCTGCCTAGCCTCGCCTCGATTCTCCTACCTCCTGCCAAGGCTCGCCTCATTTCTGACGCTGCCAGCCTCCTGCCTAGCCTCGCCTCATGTTTCCTGCCTCAACCTCCTGCCTAGCTTCGCATCGAGTCTCCTGCCTCCAGCCTCCTGCCAAACCTCGCCTCGAGTATCCTGCTCCAGACACTTGCCAAGCCTCGCCTCCAGTCTCCTGCCTCCAGCCTCCTGCCAAACCTCGCCTCGAGTCTCC
>NW_027274958.1:0-74248 GCF_030028105.1 Mobula birostris
GGAGTTTCAGGGCATGAGTTTCAGGTCTGTGGTTTGCAGGCTTGAGATTCAGCGCAGCAGTTTCAGAGCAGCAGTTTCAGGGCATGAGATTCAGGGCATGAGTTTCAGGCATGAGATTCAGGGCATGATTTTCAGGACAGGAGATTCAGGGCATGAGTTTCAGGGCATGAGATTCAGGGCATGAGCTTCAGGGCATGAGATTCAGGACATGACTTTCAGGGCATGAGTTTCAGGTCTGTGGTTTCAGGGCTTGAGATTCAGGGCAGCAGTTTCAGGGCAGGAGTTTCATGGCAGGAGTTTCAGGGCATGAGATTCATGGCATGAGTTTCAGGGCAGGAATTTCTGGGCATGACATTCAGGGCATGTGTTTCAAGGCAGGTGTTTTAGGGCACGTGTTTCAGTGTAGGAGTTTCAGGGCAGGAGATTCAGAGCATGAGTTTCAGTGCATGAGTTTGAGGGCATGAGTTTCAGGGCAGGAGTTTCAGGGCATGTAATTCAGGGCGTGAGTTTCAGGATATGAAATTCATGGCATGAGTTTCAGTGCAAGAGTTTCAGGGCATGAGATTCAGGGCATGAGTTTCAGGGCATGAGATTCAGGACAGGAGTTTCAGGGCATGAGATTCAGGGCATGAGTTTCAGTGCATGAGTTTCAGGGCATGATTTTCAGTGAAGGAGTTTCGGGGCATGTGATTCAGGGCATGAGTTTCAGGATATGAGATTCATGGCATGATATTCAGCGCAGCAGTTTCAGGGCATGAGATTCAGGACATGAGTTTCAGTGCAGCAGTTTCAGGGATGAGATTCAGGGCATGAGTTTCAGGGCATGTGATTCAGGACAGGAGTTTGAAGGCATGAGATTCAGGGCATGAGTTTCAGTGCATGGGTTTGAGGGCAGGAGTTTCAGGGCATGAGATTCAGGACATGAGTTTCAGGGCATGAGATTCAGTACATGAGTTTCAGGGCATGAGTTTCAGGTCTGTGGTTTCCGGGCTTGAGATTCAGCGCAGCAGTTTCAGAGCAGCAGTTTCAGGGCATGAGATTCAGGGCATGAGTTTCAGGGCTGGAGAATCAGGGCTTGAGTTCCAGAGCATGAGATTCAGGGGATGAGTTTCAGTGCATGAATTTCAGGGCATGAGATTCAGGGCATGAGATTCAGGGCATGATTTTCAGGACAGGAGATTCAGGGCATGAGTTTCAGTGCATGAGTTTGAGGGCAGGAGTTTCACGGCATGAGATTCAGGGCATGAGTTTCAGGGCATGAGATTCAGGACGTGAGTTTCAGGGCATGAGTTTCAGGTCTGTAGTTTCAGGGCTTGAGATTCAGGGCAGCAGTTTCAGGGCAGGAGTTTCATGGCAGGAGTTTCAGGGCATGAGATTCAGGGCATGAATTTCAGGGCAGGAATTTCAGGGCATGAGATTCATGGCATGAGTTTCAGGGCAGGAATTTCAGGTCATGACATTCAGGGCATGTGTTTTAGGGCAGGTGTTTCAGTGCAAGAGTTTGAGGGCATGAGATTCAGGGCATGAGTTTCAAGGCAAGAGATTCAGGGCTGGAGATTGAGGGCATGAGATTCGGGGCTTGAGTTTCAAGGCAGGTGTTTTAGGGCACGTGTTTCAGTGCAGGTGTTTCAGGGCAGGAGATTCAGAGCATGAGTTTCAGTGCATGAGTTTGAGAGCATGAGTTTCAGGGCATGAGATTCAGGACAGGAGTTTCAGGGCATGAGATTCAGGGCATGAGTTACAGTGCATGAGTTTCAGGGCATGAGTTTCACGGCATGAGATTCAGTGCATGAGTTTCAGGGCATGAGCTTCAGGGCATGAGATTCACGACATGAGTTTCAGGGCATGGGTTTCAGGTCTGTGGTTTCAGGGCTTGAGATTCAGGGCAGCAGTTTCAGGGCAGGAGATTCAGGCAGGTGATTCAGGCAGGTGTTTCAGTGCAAGATATTCAGTGCAAGAGCTTCAGGGCAAGTCTTTCAGTGCATGAGTTTCAGGGCAGGAGTTTCAGAGCATGAATTTCAGGGCAGGAGTTTCAGAGCATGAGATTCAGGACAGGAGTTTCAGGGCATGAGTTTCAGGTCTGTGGTTTGCAGGCTTGAGATTCAGCGCAGCAGTTTCAGAGCAGCAGTTTCAGGGCATGAGATTCAGGGCATGAGTTTCAGGGCATGAGATTCAGGGCATGATTTTCAGGACAGGAGATTCAGGGCATGAGTTTCAGGGCATGAGATTCAGGGCATGAGTTTCAGGGCATGAGATTCAGGACATGACTTTCAGGGCATGAGTTTCAGGTCTGTGGTTTCAGGGCTTGAGATTCAGGGCAGCAGTTTCAGGGCAGGAGATTCAGGGCATGAGTTTCAGGGCATGAGATTCAGGACATGAGATTCAGGACAGGAGTTTCAGCGAATGAGATTCAGGGCATGAGTTTCAGTGCATGAGTTTCAGGGCATGAGTTTGAGAGCAGGAGTTTCAGGGCATGAGATTCAGGACATGAGTTTCAGTGCAGCAGTTTCAGGATGAGATTCAGGGCATGAGTTTCAGGGCATGTGATTCAGGACAGGAGTTTGAAGGCATGAGATTCAGGGCATGAGTTTCAGTGCATGGGTTTGAGGGCAGGAGTTTCAGGGCATGAGATTCAGGACATGAGTTTCAGGGCATGAGATTCAGTACATGAGTTTCAGGGCATGAGTTTCAGGTCTGTGGTTTCCGGGCTTGAGATTCAGCGCAGCAGTTTCAGAGCAGCAGTTTCAGGGCATGAGATTCAGGGCATGAGTTTTAGGGCAGGAGAATCAGGGCTTGAGTTTCAGAGCATGAGATTCAGGGGATGAGTTTCAGTGCATGAATTTCAGGGCATGAGATTCAGGGCAGGAGATTCAGGGCATGATTTTCAGGACAGGAGATTCAGGGCATGAGTTTCAGTGCATGAGTTTGAGGGCAGGAGTTTCACGGCATGATATTCAGGGCATGAGTTTCAGGGCATGAGATTCAGGACGTGAGTTTCAGGGCATGAGTTTCAGGTCTGTGGTTTCAGGGCTTGAGATTCAGGGCAGCAGTTTCAGGGCAGGAGTTTCATGGCAGGAGTTTCAGGGCATGAGATTCAGGGCATGAGTTTCAGGGCAGGAATTTCAGGGCATGAGATTCATGGCATGAGTTTCAGGGCAGGAATTTCAGGTCATGACATTCAGGGCATGTGTTTTAGGGCAGGTGTTTCAGTGCAAGTGTTTGAGGGCATGAGATTCAGGGCATGAGTTTCAAGGCAAGAGATTCAGGGCTGGAGATTGAGGGCATGAGATTCGGGGCTTGAGTTTCAAGGCAGGTGTTTTAGGGCACGTGTTTCAGTGCAGGTGTTTCAGGGCAGGAGATTCAGAGCATGAGTTTCAGTGCATGAGTTTGAGAGCATGAGTTTCAGGGCATGAGATTCAGGACAGGAGTTTCAGGGCATGAGATTCAGGGCATGAGTTTCAGTGCATGAGTTTCAGGGCATGAGTTTCACGGCATGAGATTCAGTGCATGAGTTTCAGGGCATGAGCTTCAGGGCATGAGATTCACGACATGAGTTTCAGGGCATGGGTTTCAGGTCTGTGGTTTCAGGGCTTGAGATTCAGGGCAGCAGTTTCAGGGCAGGAGATTCAGGCAGGTGATTCAGGCAGGTGTTTCAGTGCAAGTCTTTCAGTGCATGAGTTTCAGGGCAGGAGTTTCAGAGCATGAATTTCAGGGCAGGAGTTTCAGAGCATGAGATTCAGGACAGGAGTTTCAGGGCATGAGATTCAGGACATGATATTCTGGGCATGATTTTCAGGGCAGGAGTTTCCGGGCATGTAATTCAGGGCGTGAGTTTCAGGATATGAGATTCATGGCATGAGTTTCAGTGCAAGAGTTTCAGGGCATGAGATTCAGGGCATGAGTTTCAGGGCATGAGTTTCAGAGCAGGAGAATCAGGGCTTGAGTTTCAGTGTATGAATTTCAGGGCATGAGATTCAGGGCATGAGATTCAGGGCATGATTTTCAGGACAGGAGATTCAGGGCATGAGTTTCAGGGCATGAGATTCAGGGCATGAGTTTCAGGGCATGAGATTCAGGACATGACTTCCAGGGCATGAGTTTCAGGTCTGTGGTTTCAGGGCTTGAGATTCAGGGCAGCAGTTTCAGGGCAGGAGTTTCATGGCATGAGTTTCAGGGCATGATATTCAGGGCATGAGTTTCAGTGCAGGAATTTCAGGGCATGAGATTCATGGCATGAGTTTCAGGGGATGAGTTTCAGGGCAGGAGATTCAGGGCAGGAGATTGAGAGCATGAGATTCGGGGCTTGAGTTTCAAGGCAGGTGTTTTAGGGCACGTGTTTCAGTGCAGGAGTTTTAGGGCAGGAGATTCAGAGCATGAGTTTTAGTGCATGAGTTTGAGAGCATGAGTTTCAGGGCAGGAGTTTCAGGGCATGAGTTTCAGTGCATGAGTTTCAGGGCATGATTTTCAGTGAAGGAGTTTCAGGGCATGAGATTCAGGACATGAGTTTCAGTGCAGCAGTTTCAGGGATGAGATTCAGGGCATGAGTTTCAGGGCATGTGATTCAGGACAGGAGTTTGAAGGCATGAGATTCAGGGCATGAGTTTCAGTGCATGGGTTTGAGGGCAGGAGTTTCAGGGCATGAGATTCAGGACAAGAGATTCAGGGCATGAGATTCAGTACATGAGTTTCAGGGCATGAGTTTCAGGTCTGTGGTTTCTGGGCTTGAGATTCAGGGCAGCAGTTTCAGGGCTGGAGTTTCATGGCAGGAGAATCAGGGCTTGAGTTTCAGAGCATGAGATTCAGGGCATGAGTTTCAGTGCATGAGTTTGAGGGCAGGAGTTTCACGGCATGAGATTCAGGGCATGAGTTTCAGGGCATGAGATTCAGGACGTGAGTTTCAGGGCATGAGTTTCAGGTCTGTGGTTTCAGGGCTTGAGATTCAGGGCAGCAGTTTCAGGGCTGGAGTTTCATGGCAGGAGTTTCAGGGCATGAGATTCAGGGCATGAGTTTCAGGGCAGGAATTTCAGGGCATGAGATTCATGGCATGAGTTTCAGGGCATGAGTTTCAGGGCAGGAATTTCAGGTCATGACATTCAGGGCATCTGTTTTAGGACAGTTGTTTCAGTGCAAGAGTTTGAGGGCATGAGATTCAGGGCATGAGTTTCAAGGCAAGAGATTCAGGGCTGGAGATTGAGGGCATGAGATTCGGGGCTTGAGTCTCAAGGCAGGTGTTTTAGGGCACGTGTTTCAGTGCAGGTGATTCAGGGCAGGAGATTCAGAGCATGAGTTTCAGTGCATGAGTTTGAGAGCATGAGTTTCAGGACATGAGATTCAGGGCAGGAGTTTCAGGGTATGAGATTTAGGGCATGAGTTTCAGGGCAGGAGATTCAGGGTTTGAGTTTCAGGGCATGATATTCAGGGCATGAGTTTCAGGCCTTGAGTTTCAGTGAAGGAGTTTCAGGGCATGTAATTCAGGGCATGAGTTTCAGGATATGAGATTCATGGCATGATATTCAGGGCAGCAGTTTCAGGGCTTGAGATTCAGGACATGAGTTTCAGTGCAGAAGTTTCAGGGATGAGAATCAGGGCGTGAGTTTCAGGGCATGTAATTCAGGACAGGGGTTTGAGGGCAGGAGTTTCAGGGCAGGAGATTCAGGACATGAGTTTCAGGGCATGAGTTTCAGGTCTGTGGTTTCCGGGCGTGAGATTCAGCGCAGCAGTTTCAGAGCAGCAGTTTCAGGGCATGAGATTCAGGGCATGAGTTTCAGGGCATGGGTTTCAGGGCAGGAGAATCGGGGCTTGAGTTTCAGAGCATGACATTCAGGGGATGAGTTTCAGGACAGGAGATTCAGGGCATGAGTTTCAGTGCATGAGTTTGAGGGCAGGAGTTTCAGGGCATGAGATTCAGGGCATGAGATTCAGGACATGAGTTTCAGGGCATGAGATTCAGTACATGAGTCTCAGGGCATGAGTTTCAGGTCTGTGGTTTCCGGGCTTGAGATTCAGCGCAGCAGTTTCAGAGCAGCAGTTTCAGGGCATGAGATTCAGGGCATGAGTTTCAGGGCAGGAGTTTCAGAGCATGAGATTCAGTGCATGAGTTTCAGAGCAGGAGATTCACGGCTTGAGTTTAAGGTCATGAGATTTTGCGCATGAGATTCAAGGCATGAGTTTCAGGGCAGGAGAATCAGGGCATGAGTTTCAGGGCATGAGATTAAGGGCATGAGTTTCAGTGCATGAGTTTCAGGGCATGAGTTTGAGAGCATGAGTTTCAGGGCATGAGATTCAGGACAGGAGTGTCAGGGCATGAGATTCAGGGCATGAGTTTCAGTGCATGAGTTTCAGGGCATGAGTTTCACGGCATGAGTTTCAGGGCATGAGACTCACGACATGAGTTTCAGGGCATGGGTTTCAGGTCTGTGGTTTCAGGGCTTGAGATTCAGGGCAGCAGTTTCAGGGCAGAAGATTCAGGGCAGGAGATTCAGGCAGGTGTTTCAGTGCATGAGTCTGAGGGCAGGAGTTTCAGAGCATGAGATTCAGGGCATGAATTTCAGGGCAGGAGATTCACGGCTTGAGTTTAAAGTCATGAGATTTAGCGCATGAGATTCAGTGCATGAGTTTCAGGGCAGAAGTTTCAGGGCATGAGATTCAGGCCATGAGTTTCAGGGCAGG
Source organism: Mobula birostris (assembly GCF_030028105.1). Taxonomy (NCBI): domain Eukaryota; kingdom Metazoa; phylum Chordata; class Chondrichthyes; order Myliobatiformes; family Myliobatidae; genus Mobula; species Mobula birostris. The sequence continues at coordinate 6,670 of NW_027274958.1, forward strand.
AGAATCAGGGCATGAGTTTCACGGCATGAGATTCAGGGCATGAGTTTCAGGGCAGGAGTTTTACGGCATGTAATTCAGGGCGTGAGTTTCAGGATATGAGATTCATGGCATGAGTTTCAGTGCAGGAGTTTCAGCGAATGAGATTCAGGGCATGAGTTTCAGTGCATGAGTTTCAGGGCATGAGTTTGAGAGCAGGAGTTTCAGGGCATGAGATTCAGGACATGTGTTTCAGGGCATGAGATTCAGTACATGAGTTTCAGGGCATGAGTTTCAGGTCTGTGGTTTGCAGGCTTGAGATTCAGCGCAGCAGTTTCAGAGCAGCAGTTTCAGGGCATGAGATTCAGGGCATGAGTTTCAGGGCATGAGTTTCAGGGCATGAGATTCAGGGCATGATTTTCAGGACAGGAGATTCAGGGCATGAGCTTCAGGGCATGAGATTCACGACATGAGTTTCAGGGCATGGGTTTCAGGTCTGTGGTTTCAGGGCTTGAGATTCAGGGCAGCAGTTTCAGGGCAGGAGATTCAGGCAGGTGATTCAGGCAGGTGTTTCAGTGCAAGATTTTCAGTGCAAGAGTTTCAGGGCAAGTCTTTCAGTGCATGAGTTTCAGGGCAGGAGTTTCAGAGCATGAATTTCAGGGCAGGAGTTTCAGAGCATGAGATTCAGCACAGGAGTTTCAGGGCATGAGTTTCAGGTCTCTGGTTTGCAGGCTTGAGATTCAGCGCAGCTGTTTCAGAGCAGCAGTTTCAGGGCATGAGATTCAGGGCATGAGTTTCAGGGAATGAGATTCAGGGCATGATTTTCAGGACAGGAAATTCAGGGCATGAGTTTCAGGGCATGAAATTCAGGGCATGAGTTTCAGGGCATGAGATTCAGGACATGACTTTCAGGGCATGAGTTTCAGGTCTGTGGTTTCAGGGCTTGAGATTCAGGGCAGCACTTTCAGGGCAGGAGTTTCATGGCAGGAGTTTCAGGGCATGAGATTCATGGCATGAGTTTCAGGGCAGGAATTTCTGGGCATGACATTCAGGGCATGTGTTTTAGGGCAGGTGTTTCAGTGCAAGAGTTTGAGGGCATGAGATTCAGGGCATGAGTTTCAAGGCAGGTGTTTTAGGGCACGTGTTTCAGTGTAGGAGTTTCAGGGCAGGAGATTCAGAGCATGAGTTTCAGTGCATGAGTTTGAGGGCATGAGTTTCAGGGCAGGAGTTTCAGGGCATGTAATTCAGGGCGTGAGTTTCAGGATATGAGATTCATGGCATGAGTTTCAGTGCAAGAGTTTCAGGGCATGAGATTCAGGGCATGAGTTTCAGGGCATGAGATTCAGGACAGGAGTTTCAGGGCATGAGATTCAGGGCATGAGTTTCAGTGCATGAGTTTCAGGGCATGATTTTCAGTGAAGGAGTTTCGGGGCATGTGATTCAGGGCATGAGTTTCAGTGCAGCAGTTTCAGGGATGAGATTCAGGGCATGAGTTTCAGGGCATGTGATTCAGGACAGGAGTTTGAAGGCATGAGATTCAGGGCATGAGTTTCAGTGCATGGGTTTCAGGGCATGAGCTTCAGGGCATGAGATTCACGACATGAGGTTCAGGGCATGGGTTTCAGGTCTGTGGTTTCAGGGCTTGAGATTCAGGGCAGGAGTTTCAGAGCATGAATATCAGGGCAGGAGTTTCAGAGCATGAGATTCAGGACTGGAGTTTCAGGGCATGAGATTCAGGACATGATATTCTGGGCATGATTTTCAGGGCAGGAGTTTCCGGGCATGTAATTCAGGGCGTGAGTTTCAGGATATGAGATTCATGGCATGAGTTTCAGTGCAAGAGTTTCAGGGCATGAGATTCAGGGCATGAGTTTCAGGGCATGAGATTCAGGACAGGAGTTTTAGGGCATGTAATTCAGGGCATGAGTTTCAGTGCATGAGTTTCAGGGCAGGATATTCAGGGTATGAGATTTAGGGCATGAATTTCAGTGCAGGAGTTTCAGGGCATGAGATTCAGGGCATGAGTTTCAGGGCATGAGATTCAGGACAGGAGTTTCAAGGCATGAGATTCAGGGCATGAGTTTCAGTGCATGAGTTTCAGTGTATGAGTTTAAGGGCAGGAGTTTCAGGGCATGGGATTCAGGGCATGAGTTTCAGGGCATGAGATTCAGGGCAGGAATTTCAGGGCATGAGATTCAGGGCATGAGTTTCAGTGCATGAGTTTCAGTGTATGAGTTTAAGGGCAGGAATTTCAGGGCATGGGGTTCAGGGCATGAGTTTCAGGGCATGAGATTCAGGGCAGGAATTTCAGGGCATGTGATTCAGGGCATGAGTTTCTGGGCAGATGATTCAGGGCAGGAGTTTCAGGGCATGAGATTCAGGGCATGAGTTTCAGGGCATGAGATTCAGGACAGGAGTTTCAAGGCATGAGATTCAGAGCATGAGTTTCAGTGCATTAGTTTCAGTGTATGAGTTTGCGGGCAGGAGTTTCAGGGCATGAGATTCAGAGCAGGAATTTCAGGGCATGTTATTCAGGGCATGAGTTTCTGGGCAGATGATTTAGGACAGGAGTTTTAGGGCATGTGAACAGGGCATGAGTTTCAGTGCATGAGTTTCAGGGCAGGAGTTTCAGGGTATGAGATTTAGGGCATGAGTTTCAGGGCAGGAGATTCAGGGTTTGAGTTTCAGGGCATGATATTCAGGGCATGAGTTTCAGGCCTTGAGTTTCAGTGAAGGAGTTTCAGGGCATGTAATTCAGGGCATGAGTTTCAGGATATGAGATTCATGGCATGATATTCAGGGCAGCAGTTTCAGGGCATGAGATTCAGGACATGAGTTTCAGTGCAGAAGTTTCAGGGATGAGAATCAGGGCGTGAGTTTCAGGGCATGTAATTCAGGACAGGGGTTTGAGGGCAGGAGTTTCAGGGCAGGAGATTCAGGACATGAGTTTCAGGGCATGAGTTTCAGGTCTGTGGTTTCCGGGCGTGAGATTCAGCGCAGCAGTTTCAGAGCAGCAGTTTCAGGACATGAGATTCAGGGCATGAGTTTCAGGGCATGGGTTTCAGGGCAGGAGAATCAGGGCTTGAGTTTCAGAGCATGACATTCAGGGGATGAGTTTCAGGACAGGAGATTCAGGGCATGAGTTTCAGTGCATGAGTTTGAGGGCAGGAGTTTCAGGGCATGAGATTCAGGGCATGAGATTCAGGACATGAGTTTCAGGGCATGAGATTCAGTACATGAGTCTCAGGGCATGAGTTTCAGGTCTGTGGTTTCCGGGCTTGAGATTCAGCGCAGCAGTTTCAGAGCAGCAGTTTCAGGGCATGAGATTCAGGGCATGAGTTTCAGGGCAGGAGTTTCAGAGCATGAGATTCAGTGCATGAGTTTCAGAGCAGGAGATTCACGGCTTGAGTTTAAGGTCATGAGATTTTGCGCATGAGATTCAAGGCATGAGTTTCAGGGCAGGAGAATCAGGGCATGAGTTTCAGGGCATGAGATTAAGGGCATGAGTTTCAGTGCATGAGTTTCAGGGCATGAGTTTGAGAGCATGAGTTTCAGGGCATGAGATTCAGGACAGGAGTGTCAGGGCATGAGATTCAGGGCATGAGTTTCAGTGCATGAGTTTCAGGGCATGAGTTTCACGGCATGAGTTTCAGGGCATGAGACTCACGACATGAGTTTCAGGGCATGGGTTTCAGGTCTGTGGTTTCAGGGCTTGAGATTCAGGGCAGCAGTTTCAGGGCAGGAGATTCAGGGCAGGAGATTCAGGCAGGTGTTTCAGTGCATGAGTCTGAGGGCAGGAGTTTCAGAGCATGAGATTCAGGGCATGAATTTCAGGGCAGGAGATTCACGGCTTGAGTTTAAGGTCATGAGATTTAGCGCATGAGATTCAGTGCATGAGTTTCAGGGCAGAAGTTTCAGGGCATGAGATTCAGGCCATGAGTTTCAGGGCAGGAGAATCAGGGCATGAGTTTCACGGCATGAGATTCAGGGCATGAGTTTCAGGGCAGGAGTTTTACGGCATGTAATTCAGGGCGTGAGTTTCAGGATATGAGATTCATGGCATGAGTTTCAGTGCAGGAGTTTCAGGGCATGAGATTCAGGACATGAGTTTCAGGGCATGAGATTCAGGACATGAGATTCAGGACAGGAGTTTCAGCGAATGAGATTCAGGGCATGAGTTTCAGTGCATGAGTTTCAGGGCATGAGTTTGAGAGCATGAGTTTCAGTGCATGAGTTTCAGGGCATGAGTTTGAGAGCAGGAGTTTCAGGGCATGAGATTCAGGACATGTGTTTCAGGGCATGAGATTCAGTACATGAGTTTCAGGGCATGAGTTTCAGGTCTGTGGTTTGCAGGCTTGAGATTCAGCGCAGCAGTTTCAGAGCAGCAGTTTCAGGGCATGAGATTCAGGGCATGAGTTTCAGGGCATGAGTTTCAGGGCATGAGATTCAGGGCATGATTTTCAGGACAGGAGATTCAGGGCATGAGCTTCAGGGCATGAGATTCACGACATGAGTTTCAGGGCATGGGTTTCAGGTCTGTGGTTTCAGGGCTTGAGATTCAGGGCAGCAGTTTCAGGGCAGGAGATTCAGGCAGGTGATTCAGGCAGGTGTTTCAGTGCAAGATTTTCAGTGCAAGAGTTTCAGGGCAAGTCTTTCAGTGCATGAGTTTCAGGGCAGGAGTTTCAAAGCATGAATTTCAGGGCAGGAGTTTCAGAGCATGAGATTCAGGACAGGAGTTTCAGGGCATGAGTTTCAGGTCTGTGGTTTGCAGGCTTGAGATTCAGCGCAGCAGTTTCAGAGCAGCAGTTTCAGGGCATGAGATTCAGGGCATGAGTTTCAGGGCATGAGATTCAGGGCATGATTTTCAGGACAGGAGATTCAGGGCATGAGTTTCAGGGCATGAGATTCAGGGCATGAGCTTCAGGGCATGAGATTCAGGACATGACTTTCAGGGCATGAGTTTCAGGTCTGTGGTTTCAGGGCTTGAGATTCAGGGCAGCAGTTTCAGGGCAGGAGTTTCATGGCAGGAGTTTCAGGGCATGAGATTCATGGCATGAGTTTCAGGGCAGGAATTTCTGGGCATGACATTCAGGGCATGTGTTTCAAGGCAGGTGTTTTAGGGCACGTGTTTCAGTGTAGGAGTTTCAGGGCAGGAGATTCAGAGCATGAGTTTCAGTGCATGAGTTTGAGGGCATGAGTTTCAGGGCAGGAGTTTCAGGGCATGTAATTCAGGGCGTGAGTTTCAGGATATGAGATTCATGGCATGAGTTTCAGTGCAAGAGTTTCAGGGCATGAGATTCAGGGCATGAGTTTCAGGGCATGAGATTCAGGACAGGAGTTTCAGGGCATGAGATTCAGGGCATGAGTTTCAGTGCATGAGTTTCAGGGCATGATTTTCAGTGAAGGAGTTTCGGGGCATGTGATTCAGGGCATGAGTTTCAGGATATGAGATTCATGGCATGATATTCAGCGCAGCAGTTTCAGGGCATGAGATTCAGGACATGAGTTTCAGTGCAGCAGTTTCAGGGATGAGATTCAGGGCATGAGTTTCAGGGCATGTGATTCAGGACAGGAGTTTGAAGGCATGAGATTCAGGGCATGAGTTTCAGTGCATGGGTTTGAGGGCAGGAGTTTCAGGGCATGAGATTCAGGACATGAGTTTCAGGGCATGAGATTCAGTACATGAGTTTCAGGGCATGAGTTTCAGGTCTGTGGTTTCCGGGCTTGAGATTCAGCGCAGCAGTTTCAGAGCAGCAGTTTCAGGGCATGAGATTCAGGGCATGAGTTTCAGGGCTGGAGAATCAGGGCTTGAGTTCCAGAGCATGAGATTCAGGGGATGAGTTTCAGTGCATGAATTTCAGGGCATGAGATTCAGGGCATGAGATTCAGGGCATGATTTTCAGGACAGGAGATTCAGGGCATGAGTTTCAGTGCATGAGTTTGAGGGCAGGAGTTTCACGGCATGAGATTCAGGGCATGAGTTTCAGGGCATGAGATTCAGGACGTGAGTTTCAGGGCATGAGTTTCAGGTCTGTAGTTTCAGGGCTTGAGATTCAGGGCAGCAGTTTCAGGGCAGGAGTTTCATGGCAGGAGTTTCAGGGCATGAGATTCAGGGCATGAATTTCAGGGCAGGAATTTCAGGGCATGAGATTCATGGCATGAGTTTCAGGGCAGGAATTTCAGGTCATGACATTCAGGGCATGTGTTTTAGGGCAGGTGTTTCAGTGCAAGAGTTTGAGGGCATGAGATTCAGGGCATGAGTTTCAAGGCAAGAGATTCAGGGCTGGAGATTGAGGGCATGAGATTCGGGGCTTGAGTTTCAAGGCAGGTGTTTTAGGGCACGTGTTTCAGTGCAGGTGTTTCAGGGCAGGAGATTCAGAGCATGAGTTTCAGTGCATGAGTTTGAGAGCATGAGTTTCAGGGCATGAGATTCAGGACAGGAGTTTCAGGGCATGAGATTCAGGGCATGAGTTACAGTGCATGAGTTTCAGGGCATGAGTTTCACGGCATGAGATTCAGTGCATGAGTTTCAGGGCATGAGCTTCAGGGCATGAGATTCACGACATGAGTTTCAGGGCATGGGTTTCAGGTCTGTGGTTTCAGGGCTTGAGATTCAGGGCAGCAGTTTCAGGGCAGGAGATTCAGGCAGGTGATTCAGGAAGGTGTTTCAGTGCAAGATATTCAGTGCAAGAGCTTCAGGGCAAGTCTTTCAGTGCATGAGTTTCAGGGCAGGAGTTTCAGAGCATGAATTTCAGGGCAGGAGTTTCAGAGCATGAGATTCAGGACAGGAGTTTCAGGGCATGAGTTTCAGGTCTGTGGTTTGCAGGCTTGAGATTCAGCGCAGCAGTTTCAGAGCAGCAGTTTCAGGGCATGAGATTCAGGGCATGAGTTTCAGGGCATGAGATTCAGGGCATGATTTTCAGGACAGGAGATTCAGGGCATGAGTTTCAGGGCATGAGATTCAGGGCATGAGTTTCAGGGCATGAGATTCAGGACATGACTTTCAGGGCATGAGTTTCAGGTCTGTGGTTTCAGGGCTTGAGATTCAGGGCAGCAGTTTCAGGGCAGGAGATTCAGGGCATGAGTTTCAGGGCATGAGATTCAGGACATGAGATTCAGGACAGGAGTTTCAGCGAATGAGATTCAGGGCATGAGTTTCAGTGCATGAGTTTCAGGGCATGAGTTTGAGAGCAGGAGTTTCAGGGCATGAGATTCAGGACATGAGTTTCAGTGCAGCAGTTTCAGGGATGAGATTCAGGGCATGAGTTTCAGGGCATGTGATTCAGGACAGGAGTTTGAAGGCATGAGATTCAGGGCATGAGTTTCAGTGCATGGGTTTGAGGGCAGGAGTTTCAGGGCATGAGATTCAGGACATGAGTTTCAGGGCATGAGATTCAGTACATGAGTTTCAGGGCATGAGTTTCAGGTCTGTGGTTTCCGGGCTTGAGATTCAGCGCAGCAGTTTCAGAGCAGCAGTTTCAGGGCATGAGATTCAGGGCATGAGTTTTAGGGCAGGAGAATCAGGGCTTGAGTTTCAGAGCATGAGATTCAGGGGATGAGTTTCAGTGCATGAATTTCAGGGCATGAGATTCAGGGCAGGAGATTCAGGGCATGATTTTCAGGACAGGAGATTCAGGGCATGAGTTTCAGTGCATGAGTTTGAGGGCAGGAGTTTCACGGCATGATATTCAGGGCATGAGTTTCAGGGCATGAGATTCAGGACGTGAGTTTCAGGGCATGAGTTTCAGGTCTGTGGTTTCAGGGCTTGAGATTCAGGGCAGCAGTTTCAGGGCAGGAGTTTCATGGCAGGAGTTTCAGGGCATGAGATTCAGGGCATGAGTTTCAGGGCAGGAATTTCAGGGCATGAGATTCATGGCATGAGTTTCAGGGCAGGAATTTCAGGTCATGACATTCAGGGCATGTGTTTTAGGGCAGGTGTTTCAGTGCAAGTGTTTGAGGGCATGAGATTCAGGGCATGAGTTTCAAGGCAAGAGATTCAGGGCTGGAGATTGAGGGCATGAGATTCGGGGCTTGAGTTTCAAGGCAGGTGTTTTAGGGCACGTGTTTCAGTGCAGGTGTTTCAGGGCAGGAGATTCAGAGCATGAGTTTCAGTGCATGAGTTTGAGAGCATGAGTTTCAGGGCATGAGATTCAGGACAGGAGTTTCAGGGCATGAGATTCAGGGCATGAGTTTCAGTGCATGAGTTTCAGGGCATGAGTTTCACGGCATGAGATTCAGTGCATGAGTTTCAGGGCATGAGCTTCAGGGCATGAGATTCACGACATGAGTTTCAGGGCATGGGTTTCAGGTCTGTGGTTTCAGGGCTTGAGATTCAGGGCAGCAGTTTCAGGGCAGGAGATTCAGGCAGGTGATTCAGGCAGGTGTTTCAGTGCAAGTCTTTCAGTGCATGAGTTTCAGGGCAGGAGTTTCAGAGCATGAATTTCAGGGCAGGAGTTTCAGAGCATGAGATTCAGGACAGGAGTTTCAGGGCATGAGATTCAGGACATGATATTCTGGGCATGATTTTCAGGGCAGGAGTTTCCGGGCATGTAATTCAGGGCGTGAGTTTCAGGATATGAGATTCATGGCATGAGTTTCAGTGCAAGAGTTTCAGGGCATGAGATTCAGGGCATGAGTTTCAGGGCATGAGTTTCAGAGCAGGAGAATCAGGGCTTGAGTTTCAGTGTATGAATTTCAGGGCATGAGATTCAGGGCATGAGATTCAGGGCATGATTTTCAGGACAGGAGATTCAGGGCATGAGTTTCAGGGCATGAGATTCAGGGCATGAGTTTCAGGGCATGAGATTCAGGACATGACTTTCAGGGCATGAGTTTCAGGTCTGTGGTTTCAGGGCTTGAGATTCAGGGCAGCAGTTTCAGGGCAGGAGTTTCATGGCATGAGTTTCAGGGCATGATATTCAGGGCATGAGTTTCAGTGCAGGAATTTCAGGGCATGAGATTCATGGCATGAGTTTCAGGGGATGAGTTTCAGGGCAGGAGATTCAGGGCAGGAGATTGAGAGCATGAGATTCGGGGCTTGAGTTTCAAGGCAGGTGTTTTAGGGCACGTGTTTCAGTGCAGGAGTTTTAGGGCAGGAGATTCAGAGCATGAGTTTTAGTGCATGAGTTTGAGAGCATGAGTTTCAGGGCAGGAGTTTCAGGGCATGAGTTTCAGTGCATGAGTTTCAGGGCATGATTTTCAGTGAAGGAGTTTCAGGGCATGAGATTCAGGACATGAGTTTCAGTGCAGCAGTTTCAGGGATGAGATTCAGGGCATGAGTTTCAGGGCATGTGATTCAGGACAGGAGTTTGAAGGCATGAGATTCAGGGCATGAGTTTCAGTGCATGGGTTTGAGGGCAGGAGTTTCAGGGCATGAGATTCAGGACAAGAGATTCAGGGCATGAGATTCAGTACATGAGTTTCAGGGCATGAGTTTCAGGTCTGTGGTTTCTGGGCTTGAGATTCAGGGCAGCAGTTTCAGGGCTGGAGTTTCATGGCAGGAGAATCAGGGCTTGAGTTTCAGAGCATGAGATTCAGGGCATGAGTTTCAGTGCATGAGTTTGAGGGCAGGAGTTTCACGGCATGAGATTCAGGGCATGAGTTTCAGGGCATGAGATTCAGGACGTGAGTTTCAGGGCATGAGTTTCAGGTCTGTGGTTTCAGGGCTTGAGATTCAGGGCAGCAGTTTCAGGGCTGGAGTTTCATGGCAGGAGTTTCAGGGCATGAGATTCAGGGCATGAGTTTCAGGGCAGGAATTTCAGGGCATGAGATTCATGGCATGAGTTTCAGGGCATGAGTTTCAGGGCAGGAATTTCAGGTCATGACATTCAGGGCATCTGTTTTAGGACAGTTGTTTCAGTGCAAGAGTTTGAGGGCATGAGATTCAGGGCATGAGTTTCAAGGCAAGAGATTCAGGGCTGGAGATTGAGGGCATGAGATTCGGGGCTTGAGTCTCAAGGCAGGTGTTTTAGGGCACGTGTTTCAGTGCAGGTGATTCAGGGCAGGAGATTCAGAGCATGAGTTTCAGTGCATGAGTTTGAGAGCATGAGTTTCAGGACATGAGATTCAGGACAGGAGTTTCAGGGCATGAGATTCAGGGCATGAGTTTCAGTGCATGAGTTTCAGGGCATGAGTTTCACGGCATGAGATTCAGTGCATGAGTTTCAGGGCATGAGCTTCAGGGCATGAGATTCACGACATGAGTTTCAGGGCATGGGTTTCAGGTCTGTGGTTTCAGGGCTTGAGATTGAGGGCAGCAGTTTCAGGGCAGGAGATTCAGGCAGGTGATTCAGGCAGGTGTTTCAGTGCAAGATTTTCAGTGCAAGAGTTTCAGGGCAAGTCTTTCAGTGCATGAGTTTCAGGGCAGGAGTTTCAGAGCATGAATTTCAGGGCAGGAGTTTCAGAGCATGAGATTCAGGACAGGAGTTTCAGGGCATGAGATTCAGGACATGATATTCTGGGCATGATTTTCAGGGCAGGAGTTTCCGGGCATGTAATTCAGGGCGTGAGTTTCAGGATATGAGATTCATGGCATGAGTTTCAGTGCAAGAGTTTCAGGGCATGAGATTCAGGGCATGAGTTTCAGAGCATGAGATTCAGGACAGGAGTTTTAGGGCATGTAATTCAGGACATGACTTTCAGGGCATGAGTTTCAGGTCTGTGGTTTCAGGGCTTGAGATTCAGGGCAGCAGTTTCAGGGCAGGAGTTTCATGGCATGAGTTTCAGGGCATGAGATTCAGGGCATGAGTTTCAGTGCAGGAATTTCAGGGCATGAGATTCATGGCATGAGTTTCAGGGCATGAGTTTCAGGGCAGGAATTTCAGGGCATGAGATTCATGGCATGAGTTTCATGGCATGAGTTTCAGGGCAGGAGATTCAGGGCAGGAGATTGAGGGCATGAGATTCGGGGCTTGAGTTTCAAGGCAGGTGTTTTAGGGCACGTGTTTCAGTGCAGGAGTTTTAGGGCAGGAGATTCAGAGCATGAGTTTTAGTGCATGAGTTTGAGAGCATGAGTTTCAGGGCAGGAGTTTCAGGGCATGAGTTTCAGTGCATGAGTTTCAGGGCATGATTTTCAGTGAAGGAGTTTCAGGGCATGAGATTCAGGACATGAGTTTCAGTGCAGCAGTTTCAGGGATGAGATTCAGGGCATGAGTTTCAGGGCATGTGATTCAGGACAGGAGTTTGAAATCATGAGATTCAGGGCATGAGTTTCAGGGCATGAGTTTCAGGTCTGTGGTTTCTGGGCTTGAGATTCACGGCAGCAGTTTCAGGGCTGGAGTTTCATGGCAGGAGAATCAGGGCTTGAGTTTCAGAGCATGAGATTCAGGGCATGAGTTTCAGTGCATGAGTTTGAGGGCAGGAGTTTCACGGCATGAGATTCAGGGCATGAGTTTCAGGGCATGAGATTCAGGACGTGAGTTTCAGGGCATGAGTTTCAGGTCTGTGGTTTCAGGGCTTGAGATTCAGGGCAGCAGTTTCAGGGCTGGAGTTTCATGGCAGGAGTTTCAGGGCATGAGATTCAGGGCATGAGTTTCAGGGCAGGAATTTCAGGGCATGAGATTCATGGCATGAGTTTCAGGGCATGAGTTTCAGGGCAGGAATTTCAGGTCATGACATTCAGGGCATCTGTTTTAGGACAGTTGTTTCAGTGCAAGAGTTTGAGGGCATGAGATTCAGGGCATGAGTTTCAAGGCAAGAGATTCAGGGCTGGAGATTGAGGGCATGAGATTCGGGGCTTGAGTTTCAAGGCAGGTGTTTTAGGGCACGTGTTTCAGTGCAGGTGATTCAGGGCAGGAGATTCAGAGCATGAGTTTCAGTGCATGAGTTTGAGAGCATGAGTTTCAGGGCATGAGATTCAGGACAGGAGTTTCAGGGCATGAGATTCAGGGCATGAGTTTCAGTGCATGAGTTTCAGGGCATGAGTTTCACGGCATGAGATTCAGTGCATGAGTTTCAGGGCATGAGCTTCAGGGCATGAGATTCACGACATGAGTTTCAGGGCATGGGTTTCAGGTCTGTGGTTTCAGGGCTTGAGATTCAGGGCAGCAGTTTCAGGGCAGGAGATTCAGGCAGGTGATTCAGGCAGGTGTTTCAGTGCAAGATTTTCAGTGCAAGAGTTTCAGGGCAAGTCTTTCATTGCATGAGTTTCAGGGCAGGAGTTTCAGAGCATGAATTTCAGGGCAGGAGTTTCAGAGCATGAGATTCAGGACAGGAGTTTCAGGGCATGAGATTCAGGACATGATATTCTGGGCATGATTTTCAGGGCAGGAGTTTCCGGGCATGTAATTCAGGGCGTGAGTTTCAGGATATGAGATTCATGGCATGAGTTTCAGTGCAAGAGTTTCAGGGCATGAGATTCAGGGCATGAGTTTCAGAGCATGAGATTCAGGACAGGAGTTTTAGGGCATGTAATTCAGGGCATGAGTTTCAGTGCATGAGTTTCAGGGCAGGATTTTCAGGGTATGAGATTTAGGGCATGAATTTCAGAGCAGCAGTTTCAGGGCATGAGATTCAGGGCATGAGTTTCAGGGCATGAGATTCAGGACAGGAGTTTCAAGGCCTGAGATTCAGGGCATGAATTTCAGTGCATGAGTTTCAGTGTATGAGTTTGAGGGCAGGAGTTTCAGGGCATGGGATTCAGGGCATGAGTTTCAGGGCATGAGATTCAGGGCAGGAATTTCAAGGCATGTGATTCAGGGCATGAGTTTCTGGGCAGATGATTCAGGGCTGGAGTTTCAGGGCATGAGATTCAGGGCATGAGTTTCAGGGCATGAGATTCAGGACAGGGGTTTGAGGGCAGGAGTTTCAGGGCATGAGATTCAGTACATGAGTTTCAGGGCATGAGTTTCAGGTCTGTGGTTTCCGGGCTTGAGATTCAGCGCAGCAGTTTCAGAGCAGCAGTTTCAGGGCATGAGATTCAGGGCATGAGTTTCAGGGCATGGGTTTCAGGGCAGGAGAATCAGGGCTTGAGTTTCAGAGCATGACATTCAGGGGATGAGTTTCAGGACAGGAGATTCAGGGCATGAGTTTCAGTGCATGAGTTTGAGGGCAGGAGTTTCAGGGCGTGAGATTCAGGGCATGAGATTCAGGACATGAGTTTCAGGGCATGAGATTCAGTACATGAGTTTCAGGGCATGAGTTTCAGAGCAGGAGATTCACGGCTTGAGTTTAAGATCATCAGATTTTGCGCATGAGATTCAAGGCATGAGTTTCAGGGCAGGAGAATCAGGGCATGAGTTTCAGGGCATGCGATTAAGGGCATGAGTATCAGTGCATGAGTTTCAGGGCATGAGTTTGAGAGCATGAGTTTCAGGGCATGAGTTTCAGGACAGGAGTGTCAGGGCATGAGATTAAGGGCATAAGTTTCAGTGCATGAGTTTCAGGGCATGAGATTCACGGCATGAGTTTCAAGGCATGAGACTCACGACATGAGTTTCAGGGCATGGGTTTCAGGTCTGTGGTTTCAGGGCTTGAGATTCAGGTCAGCAGTTTCAGGGCAGGAGAATCAGGGCATGAGTTTCACGGCATGAGATTCAGGGCATGAGTTTCAGGGCAGGAGTTTTACGGCATGTAATTCAGGGCGTGAGTTTCAGGATATGAGATTCATGGCATGAGTTTCAGGGCATGAGTTTCAGGGCAGGAATTTCAGGGCATGACATTCAGGGCATGTGTTTTAGGGCAGGTGTTTCAGTGCAAGAGTTTGAGGGCATGAGATTCAGGGCATGAGTTTCAAGGCAAGAGATTCAGGGCAGGAGATTGAGGGCATGAGATTCGGGGCTTGAGTTTCAAGGCAGGTGTTTTAGGGCACGTGTTTCAGTGTAGGAGTTTCAGGGCAGGAGATTCAGAGCATGAGTTTCAGTGCATGAGTTTGAGGGCATGAGTTTCAGGGCAGGAGTTTCAGGGCATGTAATTCAGGGCGTGAGTTTCAGGATATGAGATTCATGGCATGAGTTTCAGTGCAAGAGTTTCAGGGCATGAGATTCAGGGCATGAGTTTCAGGGCATGAGATTCAGGACAGGAGTTTCAGGGCACGAGATTCAGGGCATGAGTTTCAGTGCATGAGTTTCAGGGCATGATTTTCAGTGAAGGAGTTTCAGGGCATGTGATTCAGGGCATGAGTTTCAGGATATGAGATTCATGGCATGATATTCGGCGCAGCAGTTTCAGGGCAGGAGAATCAGGGCTTGAGTTTCAGAGCATGAGATTCAGGGGATGAGTTTCAGTGCATGAATTTCAGGGCATGAGATTCAGGGCATGAGATTCAGGGCATGATTTTCAGGACAGGAGATTCAGGGCATGAGTTTCAGTGCATGAGTTTGAGGGCAGGAGTTTCGCGGCATGAGTTTCAGGGCATGAGATTAAGGACGTAAGTTTCAGGGCATGAGTTTCAGGTCTGTGGTTTCAGGGCTTGAGGTTCAGGGCAGCAGTTTCAGGGCAGGTGTTTCATGGCAGGAGTTTCAGGGCATGAGATTCAGGGCATGAGTTTCAGCGCAGGAATTTCAGGGCATGAGATTCATGGCATGAGTTTCAGGGCATGAGTTTCATGGCAGGAGTTTCAGGACATGAGATTCAGGGCGTGAGTTTCAGGATATGAGATTCATGGCATGAGTTTCAGTGCAACAGTTTTAGGGCATGTAATTCAGGGCATGAGTTTCAGTGCATGAGTTTCAGGGCAGAATTTTCAGGGTATGAGATTTAGGGCATGAATTTCAGTGCAGGAGTTTCAGGGCATGGGATTCAGGGCATGAGTTTCAGGGCATGAGATTCAGGGCAGGAATTTCAGGGCATGAGATTCAGGTCTGTGGTTTCAGGGCTTGAGATTCAGGGTATGAGTTTAAGGGCAGGAGTTTCAGGGCATGGGATTCAGGGCATGAGTTTCAGGGCATGAGATTCAGGGCAGGAATTTCAGGGCATGTGATTCAGGGCATGAGTTTCTGGGCAGATGATTCAGGGCAGGAGTTTCAGGGCATGAGATTCAGGGCATGAGTTTCAGGGCATGAGATTCAGGACAGGAGTTTCAAGGCATGAGATTCAGAGCATGAGTTTCAGTGCATTAGTTTCAGTGTATGAGTTTGCGGGCAGGAGTTTCAGGGCATGAGATTCAGAGCAGGAATTTCAGGGCATGTTATTCAGGGCATGAGTTTCTGGGCAGATGATTTAGGACAGGAGTTTTAGGGCATGTGAACAGGGCATGAGTTTCAGTGCATGAGTTTCAGGGCAGGAGTTTCAGGGTATGAGATTTAGGGCATGAGTTTCAGGGCAGGAGATTCAGGGTTTGAGTTTCAGGGCATGATATTCAGGACTTGAGTTTCAGGGCATGAGTTTCAGTGAAGGAGTTTCAGGGCATGTAATTCAGGGCATGAGTTTCAGGATATGAGATTCATGGCATGATATTCAGGGCAGCAGTTTCAGGGCATGAAATTCAGGACATGAGTTTCAGTGCAGTAGTTTCAGGGATGAGAATCAGGGCGTGAGTTTCAGGGCATGTGATTCAGGACAGGGGTTTGAGGGCAGGAGTTTCAGGGTAGGAGATTCAGGACATGAGTTTCAGGGCATGAGTTTCAGGTCTGTGGTTTCCGGGCGTGAGATTCAGCGCAGCAGTTTCCGAGCAGCAGTTTCAGGGCATGAGATTCAGGGCATGAGTTTCAGGGCATGGGTTTCAGGGCAGGAGAATCAGGGCTTGAGTTTCAGAGCATGACATTCAGGGGATGAGTTTCAGGACAGGAGATTCAGGGCATGAGTTTCAGTGCATGGGTTTCAGGGCAGGAGAATCAGGGCTTGAGTTTCAGAGCATGACATTCAGGGGATGAGTTTCAGGACAGGAGATTCAGGGCATGAGTTTCAGTGCATGAGTTTGAGGGCAGGAGTTTCAGGGCATGAGATTCAGGGCATGAGATTCAGGACATGAGTTTCAGGGCATGAGATTCAGTACATGAGTCTCAGGGCATGAGTTTCAGGTCTGTGGTTTCCGGGCTTGAGATTCAGCGCAGTAGTTTCAGAGCAGCAGTTTCAGAGCATGAGATTCAGGGGATGAGTTTCAGGGCATGAGATTAAGGGCATGAGTTTCAGTGCATGAGTTTCAGGGCATGAGTTTCACGGCATGAGTTTCAGGGCATGAGACTCACGACATGAGTTTCAGGGCATGGGTTTCAGGTCTGTGGTTTCAGGGCTTGAGATTCAGGGCAGCAGTTTCAGGGCAGGAGATTCAGGGCAGGAGATTCAGGCAGGTGTTTCAGTGCATGAGTCTGAGGGCAGGAGTTTCAGAGCATGAGATTAAGGGCATGAATTTCAGGGCAGGAGATTCAAGGCTTGAGTTTAAGGTCATGAGTTTCAGGGCAGGAGAATCAGGGCATGAGTTTCACGGCATGAGATTCAGGGCATGAGTTTCAGGGCAGGAGTTTTACGGCATGTAATTCAGGGCGTGAGTTTCAGGATATGAGATTCATGGCATGAGTTTCAGTGCAAGAGTTTCAGGGCATGAGATTCAGGACATGAGTTTCAGGGCATGAGATTCAGTACATGAGTTTCAGGGCATGAGTTTCAGGTCTGTGGTTTGCAGGCTTGAGATTCAGCGCAGCAGTTTCAGGGCAGGAGTTTCATGGCAGGAGTTTCAGGGCATGAGATTCAGGGCATGAGTTCAGGGCAGGAATTTCAGTGCATGAGATTCATGGCATGAGTTTCAAGGCATGAGTTTCAGGGCAGGAATTTCAGGGCATGACATTCAGGGCATGTGTTTTAGGGCAGGTGTTTCAGTGCAAGAGTTTGAGGGCATGAGATTCAGGGCATGAGTTTCAAGGCAGGTGTTTTAGGGCAGGTGTTTCAGTGTAGGAGTTTCAGGGCAGGAGATTCAGAGCATGAGTTTCAGTGCATGAGTTTGAGGGCATGAGTTTCAGGGCAGGAGTTTCAGGGCATGTAATTCAGGGCGTGAGTTTCAGGATATGAGATTCATGGCATGAGTTTCAGTGCAAGAGTTTCAGGGCATGAGATTCAGGGCATGAGTTTCTGGGCATGAGATTCAGGACAGGAGTTTCAGGGCATGAGATTCAGGGCATGAGTTTCAGTGCATGAGTTTCAGGGCATGATTTTCAGTGAAGGAGTTTCGGGGCCTGTGATTCAGGGCATGAGTTTCAGGATATGAGATTCATGGCATGATATTCAGCGCAGCAGTTTCAGGGCATGAGATTCAGGACATGAGTTTCAGTGCAGCAGTTTCAGGGATGAGATTCAGGGCATGAGTTTCAGGGCATGTGATTCAGGACAGGAGTTTGAAGGCATGAGATTCAGCGCATGAGTTTCAGTGCATGGGTTTGAGGGCAGGAGTTTCAGGGCATGAGATTCAGGACATGAGTTTCAGGGCATGAGATTCAGTACATGAGTTTCAGGGCATGAGTTTCAGGTCTGTGGTTTCCGGGCTTGAGATTCAGCGCAGCAGTTTCAGAGCAGCAGTTTCAGGGCATGAGATTCAGGGCATGAGTTTCCGGGCAGGAGAATCAGGGCTTGAGTTTCAGAGCATGAGATTCAGGGCATGAGTTTCACGGCATGAGATTCAGGGCATGTCTTTCAGGGCAGGAGTTTTACGGCATGTAATTCAGGGCGTGAGTTTCAGGATATGAGATTCATGGCATGAGTTTCAGTGCAAGAGTTTCAGGGCAGGAGATTCAGGGCATGAGTTTCAGGGCATGAGATTCAGGACATGAGATTCAGGACAGGAGTTTCAGCGAATGAGATTCAGGGCATGAGTTTCAGTGCATGAGTTTCTGGGCATGAGTTTGAGAGCAGGAGTTTCAGGGCATGAGATTCAGGACATGAGTTTCAGGGTATGAGATTCAGTACATGAGTTTCAGGGCATGAGTTTCAGGTCTGTGGTTTGCAGGCTTGAGATTCAGCGCAGCAGTTTCAGGGCAGGAGTTTCATGGCAGGAGTTTCAGGGCATGAGATTCAGGGCATGAGTTCAGGGCAGGAATTTCAGGGCATGAGATTCATGGCATGAGTTTCAAGGCATGAGTTTCAGGGCAGGAATTTCAGGACATGACATTCGGGGCATGTGTTTTAGGGCAGGTGTTTCAGTGCAAGAGTTTGAGGGCATGAGATTCAGGGCATGAGTTTCAAGGCAGGTGTTTTAGGGCACGTGTTTCAGTGTAGGAGTTTCAGGGCAGGAGATTCAGAGCATGAGTTTCAGTGCATGAGTTTGAGGGCATGAGTTTCAGGGCAGGAGTTTCAGGGCATGTAATTCAGGGCGTGAGTTTCAGGATTTGAGATTCATGGCATGAGTTTCAGTGCAAGAGTTTCAGGGCATGAGATTCAGGGCATGAGTTTCTGGGCATGAGATTCAGGACAGGAGTTTCAGGGCATGAGATTTAGGGCATGAGTTTCAGTGCATGAGTTTCAGGGCATGATTTTCAGTGAAGGAGTTTCGGGGCCTGTGATTCAGGGCATGAGTTTCAGGATATGAGATTCATGGCATGATATTCAGCGCAGCAGTTTCAGGGCATGAGATTCAGGACATGAGTTTCAGTGCAGCAGTTTCAGGGATGAGATTCAGGGCATGAGTTTCAGGGCATGTGATTCAGGACAGGAGTTTGAAGGCATGAGATTCAGCGCATGAGTTTCAGTGCATGGGTTTGAGGGCAGGAGTTTCAGGGCATGAGATTCAGGACATGAGTTTCAGGGCATGAGATTCAGTACATGAGTTTCAGGGCATGAGTTTCAGGTCTGTGGTTTCCGGGCTTGAGATTCAGCGCAGCAGTTTCAGAGCAGCAGTTTCAGGGCATGAGATTCAGGGCATGAGTTTCCGGGCAGGAGAATCAGGGCTTGAGTTTCAGAGCATGAGATTCAGGGGATGAGTTTCAGTGCATGAATTTCAGGGCATGAGATTCAGGGCATGAGATTCAGGGCATGATTTTCAGGACAGGAGATTCAGGGCATGAGTTTCAGTGCATGAGTTTGAGGGCAGGAGTTTCACGGCATGAGATTCAGGGCATGAGTTTCAGGGCATGAGATTGACGACGTGAGTTTCAGGGCATGAGTTTCAGGTCTGTGGTTTCAGGGCTTGGGATTCAGGGCAGCAGTTTCAGGGCAGGAGTTTCATGGCAGGAGTTTCAGGGCATGAGATTCAGGGCATGAGTTTCAGGGCAGGAATTTCAGGACATGAGATTCATGGCATGTGTTTCAGGGCAGGAATTTCAGGTCATGACATTCAGGGCATGTGTTTTAGGGCAGGTGTTTCAGTGCAAGAGTTTGAGGGCATGAGATTCAGGGCATGAGTTTCAAGGCAAGAGATTCAGGGCTGGAGATTGAGGGCATGAGATTCGGGGCTTGAGTTTCAAGGCAGGTGTTTTAGGGCACGTGTTTCAGTGCAGGTGTTTCAGAGCAGGAGATTCAGAGCATGAGTTTCAGTGCATGAGTTTGAGAGCATGAGTTTCAGGGCATGAGATTCAGGACAGGAGTTTCAGGGCATGAGATTCAGGGCATGAGTTTCAGTGCATGAGTTTCAGGGCATGAGTTTCACGGCATGAGATTCAGTGCATGAGTTTCAGGGCATGAGCTTCAGGGCATGAGATTCACGACATGAGTTTCAGGGCATGGGTTTCAGGTCTGTGGTTTCAGGGCTTGAGATTCAGGGCAGCAGTTTCAGGGCAGGAGATTCAGGCAGGTGATTCAGGCAGGTGTTTCAGTGCAAGATTTTCAGTGCAAGAGTTTCAGGGCAAGTCTTTCAGTGCATGAGTTTCAGGGCAGGAGTTTCAGAGCATGAATTTCAGGGCAGGAGTTTCAGAGCATGAGATTCAGGACAGGTGTTTCAGGGCATGAGATTCAGGACATGATATTCTGGGCATGATTTTCAGGGCAGGAGTTTCCGGGCATGTAATTCAGGGCGTGAGTTTCAGGATATGAGATTCATGGCATGAGTTTCAGTGCAGGAGTTTCAGGGCATGAGATACAAGGCATGACTTTCAGATCATGAGTTTCAGGTCTGTGGTTTCAGGGCTTGAGATTCAGGGCAGCAGTTTTAGGGCAGGAGTTTCATGGCATGAGTTTCAGGGCATGAGATTCAGGGCATGAGTTTCAGTGCAGGAATTTCAGGGCATGAGATTCATGGCATGAGTTTCAGGGCAGGAATTTCAGGGCATGACATTCAGGGCATGTGTTTTAGGGCAGGTGTTTCAGTGAAAGAGTTTGAGGGCATGAGATTCAGGGCATGAGTTTCAAGGCAAGAGATTCAATGCAGGAGATTGAGGGCATGAGATTCGGGGCTTGAGTTTGAGAGCATGAGTTTCAGGGCATGTAATTCAGGGCGTGAGTTTCAGGATATGAGATTCATGGCATGAGTTTCAGTGCAAGAGTTTCAGGGCATGAGATTCAGGGCATGAGTTTCAGGGCATGAGTTTCAGTGCATGAGTTTCAGGGCATGATTTTCAGTGAAGGAGTTTCAGGGCATGTGATTCAGGGCATGGGTTTCAGGATATGAGATTCATGGCATGATATTCAGCGCAGCAGTTTCAGGGCATGAGATTCAGGACATGAGTTTCAGTGCAGCCGTTTCAGGGATGAGTTTCAGGGCATGAGTTTCAGGGCATGTGATTCAGGACAGGAGTTTGAAGGCATGAGATTCAGGGCATGAGTTTCAGGGCAGGAGAATCAGGGCTTGAGTTTCAGAGCATGAGATTCAGGGCATGAGTTTCAGTGCATGAGTTTGAGGGCCGGAGTTTCACGGCATGGGATTCAGGGCATGAGTTTCAGGGCATGAGATTCAGGACGTGAGTTTCATGGCATGAGTTTCAGGTCTGTGGTTTCAGGGCTTGAGATTCAGGGCAGCAGTTTCAGGGCAGGAGTTTCATGGCAGGAGTTTCAGGGCATGAGATTCAGGGCATGAGTTTCAGGGCAGGAATTTCAGGGCATGAGATTCATGGCATGAGTTTCAGGGCATGAGTTTCAGGGCAGGAATTTCAGGTCATGACATTCAGGGCATGTGTTTTAGGGCAGTTGTTTCAGTGCAAGAGTTTGAGGGCATGAGATTCAGGGCATGAGTTTCAAGGCAAGAGATTCAGGGCTGGAGATTGAGGGCATGAGATTCGGGGCTTGAGTTTCAAGGCAGGTGTTTTAGGGCACGTGTTTCAGTGCAGGTGATTCAGGGCAGGAGATTCAGAGCATGACTTTCAGTGCATGAGTTTGAGAGCATGAGTTTCAGGGCAGGAGATTCAGGACAGGAGTTTCAGGGCATGAGATTCAGGGCATGAGTTTCAGTGCATGAGTTTCAGGGCATGAGATTCACGACATGAGTTTCAGGGCATGGGTTTCAGGTCTGTGGTTTCAGGGCTTGAGATTCAGGGCAGCAGTTTCAGGGCAGGAGATTCAGGCAGGTGATTCAGGCAGGTGTTTCAGTGCAAGATTTTCAGTGCAAGAGTTTCAGGGCAAGTCTTTCAGTGCATGAGTTTCAGGGCAGGAGTTTCAGAGCATGAATTTCAGGGCAGGAGTTTCAGAGCATGAGATTCAGGACAGGAGTTTCAGGGCATGAGATTCAGGACATGATATTCTGGGCATGATTTTCAGGGCAGGAGTTTCCGTGGCATGTAATTCAGGGCGTGAGTTTCAGGATATGAGATTCATGGCATGAGTTTCAGTGCAAGAGTTTCAGGGCATGAGGTTGAGGGCATGAGTTTCAGAGCATGAGATTCAGGACAGGAGTTTTAGGGCATGTAATTCAGGGCATGAGTTTCAGTGCATGAGTTTCAGGGCAGGATTTTCAGGGTATGAGATTTAGGGCATGAATTTCAGTGCAGGAGTTTCAGGGCATGAGATTCAGTGCATGAGTTTCAGGGCATGAGATTCAGGACATGAGTTTCAGTGTATGAGTTTGAGGGCAGGAGTTTCAGGGCATGGGATTCAGGGCATGAGTTTCAGGGCATGAGATTCAGGGCAGGAATTTCAGGGCATGTGATTCAGGGCATGAGTTTCTGGGCAGATGATTCAGGGCAGGAGTTTCAGGGCATGAGATTCAGGGCATGAGTTTCAGGGCATGAGATTCAGGACAGGAGTTTCAAGGCATGAGATTCAGAGCATGAGTTTCAGTGCATTAGTTTCAGTGTATGAGTTTGCGGGCAGGAGTTTCAGGGCATGAGATTCAGAGCAGGAATTTCAGGGCATGTTATTCAGGGCATGAGTTTCTGGGCAGATGATTTAGGACAGGAGTTTTAGGGCATGTGAACAGGGCATGAGTTTCAGTGCATGAGTTTCAGGGCAGGAGTTTCAGGGTATGAGATTTAGGGCATGAGTTTCAGGGCAGGAGATTCAGGGTTTGAGTTTCAGGGCATGATATTCAGGGCATGAGTTTCAGTGAAGGAGTTTCAGGGCATGTAATTCAGGGCATGAGTTTCAGGATATGAGATTCATGGCATGATATTCAGGGCAGCAGTTTCAGGGCATGAGATTCAGGACATGAGTTTCAGTGCAGTAGTTTCAGGGATGAGAATCAGGGCGTGAGTTTCAGGGCATGTGATTCAGGACAGGGGTTTGAGGGCAGGAGTTTCAGGGCAGGAGATTCAGGACATGAGTTTCAGGGCATGAGTTTCAGGTCTGTGGTTTCCGGGTTTGAGATTCAGCGCAGCAGTTTCAGAGCAGCAGTTTCAGGGCATGAGATTCAGGGCATGAGTTTCAGGGCAGGAGTTTCAGAGCATGAGATTCAGTGCATGAGTTTCAGAGCAGGAGATTCACGGCTTGAGTTTAAGATCATCAGATTTTGCGCATGAGATTCAAGGCATGAGTTTCAGGGCAGGAGAATCAGGGCAGGAGTTTCAGGGCATGAGATTCAGGGCATGAGTTTCAGGGCAGGAATTTCTGGGCATGCGATTCAGGGCATGAGTTTCAGGGCATGAGATTCAGGACAGGAGTTTCAGGGCATGAGATTCAGGGCATGAGTTTCTGGGTATGAGTTTCAGAGCAGGAGTTTTAGGGCATGAGATCCAGGGCATGAATTTCAGGGCATTAGATTCAGGGCAGGAATTTCAATGCATGTGGTTCAGGTAATGAGTTTCTGGGCAGATGATTTAGGCAGGAGTTTTAGGGCATGTGATTCAGGGCATAAGTTTCAGTGCATGAGTTTCAGGGCAGGAGTTTCAGGGTATGAGATTTAGGGCATGATTTTCAGTGCAGGAGTTTCAGGGCATGAGATTCAGGGCATGAGATTCAGGGCATGAGTTTCAGTTCAGGAGTTTCAGGGCATGAGATTCAGGGCATGAGATTCAGGACAGGAGTTTCAAGTCATGAGATTCTGGGCTTGAGTTTCAGTGCATGAGTTTCAGTGTATGAGTTTGAGGGCAGGAGTTTCAGGGCATGAGATTCAGGGCATGAGTTTCAGGGCATGAGATTCAGGGCAGGAATTTCAGGGCATGTGATTCAGGGCATGAGTATCTGGGTAGATGATTCAGGACAGGAGTTTTAGGGCATGTGAACAGGGCATGAGTTTCAGTGCATGAAATTCAGAGCAGGACTTTCAGGGTATGAGAATTAGGGCATTAGTTTAAGGGCATGAGTTTCAGTGAGGGAGTTTCAGGGCATGAGACTCAATGCATGAGTTTCAGGGCATGAGATTCAGGACAGGAGTTTCAGGGCATGATATTCAGGGCATGAGTTTCAGTGCATGAGTTTCAGAGCATGAGTTTGAGAGCAGGAGTTTCAGGGCATGAGATTCAGGGCATGAATTTCAGGGCATGAATATCAAGGCATTAGATTCAGGGCAGGAATTTCAGGGCATGTGATTCAGATAATGAGTTTCTGGGGAGATGATTCAGGGCAGGAGTTTTAGGGCATGTGATTCAGGGCATGAGTTTCAGTGCATGAGTTTCATGGCAGTATTTTCAGGGTATGAGATTTAGGGCATGAGTTTCAGTGCATGAGTTTCATGGCAGTATTTTCAGGGTATGAGATTTAGGGTTTGAGTTTCAGGGCATGATATTCAGGGCATGAGTTTCAGGGCATGCGTTTCAGTGAAGGAGTTTCAGGGCATGTAATTCAGGGCATGAGTTTCAGGATATGAGATTCATGGCATGATATTCAGCGCTGGAGTTTCAGGGCATGAGATTCAGGGCATGAGTTTCATGGCATGACATTCAGGGCATGAGTTTCTGGGTATGAGTTTGAGGGCAGGAGTTTTAGGGCATGTAATTCAGGGCGTGAGTTTCAGGATATGAGATTCATGGCATGCGATTCAGGGCATGAGTTTCAGGGCATGAGTTTGAGAGCAGGAGTTTCAGGGCATGTAATTCAGGGCGTGATTTTCAGGATATGAGATTCATGGCATGAGTTTCAGTGCAGGAGTTTCAGGGCATGAGATTAAGGGCATGAGTTTCAGTGCATGAGTTTCAGGGCATGAGTTTGAGAGCAGGAGTTTCAGGTCATGAGATTCAGGGCATGAATTTCAGGGCATTAGATTCAGGGCAGGAATTTCAGGGCATGTGATTCAGATAATGAGTTTCTGGGCAGATGATTCAGGGCAGGAGTTTTAGGGCATGTGATTCAGGGCATGAGTTTCAGTGCATGAGTTTCAGGGCAGGAGTTTCAGGGTATGAGATTTAGAGCATGAGTTTCAGGGCAGGAGATTCAGGGTTTGAGTTTCAGGGCCTTGATATTCAGGGCATGAGTTTCAGGGCATGAGTTTCAGTGATGGAGTTTCAGGGCATGTATTCAGGGCATGAGTTTCAGGATATGAGATTCATGGCATGATATTCAGGGCAGCAGTTTCAGGGCATGAGATTCAGGACATGAGGTTGAGTGCAGCAGTTTCAGGGATGAGATTCAGGGCATGAGTTTCAGGGCATGTGATTCAGGACAGGAGTTTGAAGGCATGACATTCAGGTCATGAGTTTCAGTGCATGGGTTTGAGGGCAGGAGTTTCAGGGCATGAGATTCAGGACATGAGTTTCAGGGCATGAGATTCAGTACATGAGTTTCAGGGCATGAGTTTCAGGGCATGAGATTCAGGACAGCAGTTTCAGTGCATGAGTTTCAGGGCAGGAGTTTCAGGGAATGAGATTTAGGGCATGAGTTTCAGAGCAGGAGTTTCAGGGCATGAGATTCAGGGCATGAGATTCAGGACAGGAGTTTCAAGGCATGAGATTCAGGGCATGAGTTTCAGTGCATGAGTTTCAGTGCATGGGTTTGAGGGCAGGAGTTTCAGGGCATGAGATTCAGTGTATGAGTTTGAGGGCAGGAGTTTCAGGGCATGAGATTCAGGGCATGAGTTTCAGGGCATGACATTCAGGGCAGGAATTTCAGGGCATGTGATTCAGGGCATGAGTTTCTGGGCAGATGATTTAGGACAGGAGTTTTAGGGCATGTGAACAGGGCATGAGTTTCAGTGCATCAGTTTCAGGGCAGGCGTTTCAGGGTATGAGATTTAGGGCATGAGTTTCTGGGCAGGAGATTCAGAGTTTGAGTTTCAGGGCATGATATTCAGGGCATGAGTTTCAGGGCATGAGTTTCAGTGCAGTAGTTTCAGGGCATGTAATTCAGGGCATGAGTTTCAGGGCATGTGATTCAGGACAGGAGTTTGAAGGCATGAGATTCAGGGCATGAATTTCAGTGCATTGGTTTGAGGGCAGGAGTTTCAGGGTATGAGATTCAGGACATGAGTTTCAGTGCATGAGATTCAGTGTATGAGTTTGAGGGCAGGAGTTTCAGGGCATGAGATTCAGGGCATGAGTTTCAGGGCATGAGATTCAGGGCAGGAATTTCAGGGCATGTGATTCAGGGCATGAGTTTCGGGGCAGATGATTCAGGACAGGAGTTTTAGGGCATGTGAACAGGGCATGAGTTTCAGGGCAGGAGTTTCAGGGAATGAGATTTAGGGCATGAGATTCAGGGCAGGAGATTCAGGGTTTGAGTTTCAGGGCATGATATTCAGGGCATGAGTTTCAGGGCATGAGTTTCAGAGCAGTAGTTTCAGGGCATGTAATTCAGGGCATGAGTTTCAGGGCATGAGATTCAGGACATGAGTTTCAGGGCATGAGTTTCAGGTCTGTGGTTTCAGGGCTTGAGATTCAGGGCAGCAGTTTCAGGGCAGGAGTTTCATGGCAGGAGCTTCAGGGCATGAGATTCAGGGCAAGAGTTTCATGGCAGGAGCTTCAGTGCAGGAGTTTCAGGGCATGAGATTCAGGGCATGAGTTTCAGGGCAGGAATTTCAGGGCATGAGATTCAGGGCATGAGTTTCAGGGCAGGAGATTCAGGGCATGAGATTCGGGGCTTGAGTTTCAAGGCAGGTGATTTAGGGCAGGAGTTTTAGGGCATGTGAACAGTCATGAGTTTCAGTGCATGAGTTTCAAGGCAGGAGTTTCAGGGTATGAGATTTAGGGCATGAGTTTCAGGGCAGGAGATTCAGGGTTTGAGTTTCAGGGCCTTGATATTCAGGGCATGAGTTTCAGGGCATGATTATCAGTGAAGGAGTTTCAGGGCATGTAATTCAGGGCATAAGTTTCAGGATATGAGATTCATGGCATGATATTCAGCGCAGCAGTTTCAGGGCAAGAGATTCAGGACATGAGTTTCAGTGCAGCAGTTTCAGAGATGAGATTCAGGGCATGAGTTTCAGTGCATGGGTTTGAGGGCAGGAGTTTCAGGGCATGAGATTCAGGACATGAGTTTCAGGGCATGAGATTCAGTACATGAGTTTCAGGGCATGAGTTTCAGGTCTGTGGTTTGCAGGCTTGAGATTCAGCGCAGCAGTTTCAGAGCAGCAGTTTCAGGGCATGAGATTCAGGGCATGAGTTTCAGGGCATGAGTTTCAGAGCAGGAGAATCAGAGCTTGAGTTTCAGAGCATGAGATTCAGGGGATGAGTTTCAGTGCATGAATTTCAGGGCATGAGATTCAGGGCATGAGATTCAGGGCATGATTTTCAGGACAGAAGATTCAGGGCATGAGTTTCAGGGCATGAGATTCAGGGCATGAGTTTCAGGGCATGAGATTCAGAACATGACTTTCAGGGCATGAGTTTCAGGTCTGTGGTTTCAGGGCTTGAGATTCAGGGCAGCAGTTTCAGGGCAGGAGTTTCACGGCAGGAGTTTCAGGGCATGAGATTCAGGGCATGAGTTTCAGGGCAGGAATTTCAGGGCATGAGATTCATGGCATGAGTTTCAGGGCATGAGTTTCAGGGCAGGAATTTCAGGGCATGACATTCAGGGCATGTGTTTTAGGGCAGGTGTTTCAGTGCAAGAGTTTGAGGGCATGAGATTCAGGGCATGAGTTTCAAGGCAAGAGATTCAGGGCAGGAGATTGAGGGCATGAGATTCGGGGCTTGAGTTTCAAGGCAGGTGTTTTAGGGCACGCGTTTCAGTATAGGAGTTTCAGGGCAGGAGATTCAGAGCATGAGTTTCAGTGCATGAGTTTGAGGGCAGGAGTTTCAGGGCATGGGATTCAGGGCATGAGTTTCAGGGCATGAGATTCAGGGCAGGAATTTCAGGGCATGTGATTCAGGGCATGAGTTTCTGGGCAGATGATTCAGGACAGGAGTTTTAGGGCATGTGAACAGGGCATGAGTTTCAGTGCATGAGTTTCAGGGCAGGAGTTTCAGGGAATGAGATTTAGGGCATGTAATTCATGGCATGAGTTTCAGGGCATGAGATTCAGGACATGAGTTTCAGGGCATGAGTTTCAGGTCTGTGGTTTCAGGGCTTGAGATTCAGGGCAGCAGTTTCAGGGCAGGAGTTACATGGCAGGAGCTTCAGGGCATGAGATTCAGGGCAAGAGTTTCATGGCAGGTGTTCCAGTGCAGGAGTTTCAGGGCATGAGATTCAGGGCATGAGTTTCAGGGCAGGAATTTCAGGGCATGAGATTCAGGGCATGAGTTTCGGGGCAGGAGATTCAGGGCAGGAGATTCAGGGCATGAGATTCGGGGCTTGAGTTTCAAGGCAGGTGTTTTAGGGCACGTGTTTCAGTGCAGGAGTTTCAGGGCAGGAGATTCAGAGCATGAGTTTCGGTGCATGAGTTTGAGGACAGGAGTTTCACGGCATGTAATTCAGGGCGTGAGTTTCAGGATCTGAGATTCATGGCATGAGTTTCAGTGCAGGAGTTTCAGGGCATGAGATTCAGGGAATGAGTTTCAGGGCATGAGATTCAGGACAGGAGTTTCAAGGCATGAGATTCAGGGCATGAGTTTCAGTGCATGAGTTTCAGTGGATGAGTTTGAGGGCAGGAGTTTCAGGGCATGAGATTCAGGGCATGAGTTTCAGGGCATGAGATTCAGGGCAGGAATTTCAGGGCATGTTATTCAGGGCATGAGTTTCTGGGCAGATGATTCAGGGCAGGAGTTTTAGGGCATGTGAACAGGTCATGAGTTTCAGTGCATGAGTTTCAGGGCAGGAGTTTCAGGGTATGAGATTTAGGGCATGTGTTTCAGGGCAGGAGATTCAGGGTTTGAGTTTCAGGGCCTTGATATTCAGGGCATGAGTTTCAGGGCATGATTTTCAGTGAAGGAGTTTCAGGGCATGTAATTCAGGGCATGAGTTTCAGGACATGAGATTCATGGCATGATATTCAGCGCAGCAGTTTCAGGGCAAGAGATTCAGGACATGAGTTTCAGTGCAGCAGTTTCAGAGATGAGATTCAGGGCATGAGTTTCAGGGCATGTGATTCAGGACAGGAGTTTGAAGGCATGAGATTCAGGGCATGAGTTTCAGTGCATGGGTTTGAGGGCAGGAGTTTCAGGGCATGAGATTCAGGACATGAGTTTCAGGGCATGAGATTCAGTACATGAGTTTCAGGGCATGAGTTTCAGGTCTGTGGTTTGCAGGCTTGAGATTCAGCGCAGCAGTTTCAGAGCAGCAGTTTCAGGGCATGAGATTCAGGGCATGAGTTTCAGGGCTTGAGTTTCAGAGCATGAGATTCAGGGGATGAGTTTCAGTGCATGAATTTCAGGGCATGAGATTCAGGGCATGAGATTCAGAGCATGATTTTCTGGACAGGAGATTCAGAGCATGAGTTTCAGGGCATGAGATTCAGGGCATGAGTTTCAGGGCATGAGATTCAGAACATGACTTCCAGGGCATGAGTTTCAGGTCTGTGGTTTCAGGGCTTGAGATTCAGGGCAGCAGTTTCAGGGCAGGAGTTTCATGGCAGGAGTTTCAGGGCATGAGATTCAGGGCATGAGTTTCAGGGCAGGAATTTCAGGGCATGAGATTCATGGCATGAGTTTCAGGGCATGAGTTTCAGGGCAGGAATTTCAGTGCATGACATTCAGGGCATGTGTTTTAGGGCAGGTGTTTCAGTGCAAGAGTTTGAGGGCATGAGATTCAGGGCATGAGTTTCAAGGCAAGAGATTCAGGGCAGGAGATTGAGGGCATGAGATTCGGGGCTTGAGTTTCAAGGCAGGTGTTTTAGGGCACGTGTTTCAGTGTAGGAGTTTCAGGGCAGGAGATTCAGAGCATGAGTTTCAGTGCATGAGTTTGAGGGCATGAGTTTCCGGGCAGGAGTTTCAGGGCATGTAATTCAGGGCGTGAGTTTCAGGATATGAGATTCATGGCATGAGTTTCATTGCAAGAGTTTCAGGGCATGAGATTCAGGGCATGAGTTTCAGGGCATGAGATTCAGGACAGGAGTTTCAGGGCATGAGATTCAGGGCATGAGTTTCAGTGCATGAGTTTCAGGGCATGATTTTCAGTGAAGGAGTTTCAGGGCATGTGATTCAGGGCATGAGTTTCAGGATATGAGATTCATGGCATGATATTCAGCGCAGCAGTTTCAGGGCATGAGATTCAGGACATGAGTTTCAGTGCAGCAGTTTCAGGGATGAGATTCAGGGCATGAGTTTCAGGGCATTTGATTCAGGACAGGAGTTTGAAGGCATGAGATTCAGCGCATGAGTTTCAGTGCATGGGTTTGAGGGCAGGAGTTTCAGGGCATGAGATTCAGGACATGAGTTTCAGGACATGAGATTCAGTACATGAGATTCAGGGCATGAGTTTCAGGTCTGCGGTTTCCGGGCTTGAAATTCAGCGCAGCAGTTTCAGAGCAGCAGTTTCAGGGCATGAGATTCAGGGCATGAGTTTCAGGGCATGAGATTCAGGGCATGAGTTTCAGGGCATGAGATTCAGGACATGACTTTCAGGGCATGAGTTTCAGGTCTGTGGTTTCAGGGCTTGAGATTCAGGGCAGCAGTTTCAGGGCAGGAGATTCAGGGTTTGAGTTTCAGGGCCTTGATATTCAGGGCATGAGTTTCAGGGCATGATTATCAGTGAAGGAGTTTCAGGGCATGTAATTCAGGGCATAAGTTTCAGGATATGAGATTCATGGCATGATATTCAGCGCAGCAGTTTCAGGGCAAGAGATTCAGGACATGAGTTTCAGTGCAGCAGTTTCAGAGATGAGATTCAGGGCATGAGTTTCAGTGCATGGGTTTGAGGGCAGGAGTTTCAGGGCATGAGATTCAGGACATGAGTTTCAGGGCATGAGATTCAGTACATGAGTTTCACGGCATGAGTTTCAGGTCTGTGGTTTGCAGGCTTGAGATTCAGCGCAGCAGTTTCAGAGCAGCAGTTTCAGGGCATGAGATTCAGGGCATGAGTTTCAGGGCATGAGTTTCAGAGCAGGAGAATCAGAGCTCGAGTTTCAGAGCATGAGATTCAGGGGATGAGTTTCAGTGCATGAATTTCAGGGCATGAGATTCAGGGCATGAGATTCAGGGCATGATTTTCAGGACAGAAGATTCAGGGCATGAGTTTCAGGGCATGAGATTCAGGGCATGAGTTTCAGGGCATGAGATTCAGAACATGACTTTCAGGGCATGAGTTTCAGGTCTGTGGTTTCAGGGCTTGAGATTCAGGGCAGCAGTTTCAGGGCAGGAGTTTCACGGCAGGAGTTTCAGGGCATGAGATTCAGGGCATGAGTTTCAGGGCAGGAATTTCAGGGCATGAGATTCATGGCATGAGTTTCAGGGCATGAGTTTCAGGGCAGGAATTTCAGGGCATGACATTCAGGGCATGTGTTTTAGGGCAGGTGTTTCAGTGCAAGAGTTTGAGGGCATGAGATTCAGGGCATGAGTTTCAAGGCAAGAGATTCAGGGCAGGAGATTGAGGGCATGAGATTCGGGGCTTGAGTTTCAAGGCAGGTGTTTTAGGGCACGCGTTTCAGTATAGGAGTTTCAGGGCAGGAGATTCAGAGCATGAGTTTCAGTGCATGAGTTTGAGGGCAGGAGTTTCAGGGCATGGGATTCAGGGCATGAGTTTCAGGGCATGAGATTCAGGGCAGGAATTTCAGGGCATGTGATTCAGGGCATGAGTTTCTGGGCAGATGATTCAGGACAGGAGTTTTAGGGCATGTGAACAGGGCATGAGTTTCAGTGCATGAGTTTCAGGGCAGGAGTTTCAGGGAATGAGATTTAGGGCATGTAATTCATGGCATGAGTTTCAGGGCATGAGATTCAGGACATGAGTTTCAGGGCATGAGTTTCAGGTCTGTGGTTTCAGGGCTTGAGATTCAGGGCAGCAGTTTCAGGGCAGGAGTTACATGGCAGGAGCTTCAGGGCATGAGATTCAGGGCAAGAGTTTCATGGCAGGTGTTCCAGTGCAGGAGTTTCAGGGCATGAGATTCAGGGCATGAGTTTCAGGGCAGGAATTTCAGGGCATGAGATTCAGGGCATGAGTTTCGGGGCAGGAGATTCAGGGCAGGAGATTCAGGGCATGAGATTCGGGGCTTGAGTTTCAAGGCAGGTGTTTTAGGGCACGTGTTTCAGTGCAGGAGTTTCAGGGCAGGAGATTCAGAGCATGAGTTTCGGTGCATGAGTTTGAGGACAGGAGTTTCACGGCATGTAATTCAGGGCGTGAGTTTCAGGATCTGAGATTCATGGCATGAGTTTCAGTGCAGGAGTTTCAGGGCATGAGATTCAGGGAATGAGTTTCAGGGCATGAGATTCAGGACAGGAGTTTCAAGGCATGAGATTCAGGGCATGAGTTTCAGTGCATGAGTTTCAGTGGATGAGTTTGAGGGCAGGAGTTTCAGGGCATGAGATTCAGGGCATGAGTTTCAGGGCATGAGATTCAGGGCAGGAATTTCAGGGCATGTTATTCAGGGCATGAGTTTCTGGGCAGATGATTCAGGGCAGGAGTTTTAGGGCATGTGAACAGGTCATGAGTTTCAGTGCATGAGTTTCAGGGCAGGAGTTTCAGGGTATGAGATTTAGGGCATGTGTTTCAGGGCAGGAGATTCAGGGTTTGAGTTTCAGGGCCTTGATATTCAGGGCATGAGTTTCAGGGCATGATTTTCAGTGAAGGAGTTTCAGGGCATGTAATTCAGGGCATGAGTTTCAGGACATGAGATTCATGGCATGATATTCAGCGCAGCAGTTTCAGGGCAAGAGATTCAGGACATGAGTTTCAGTGCAGCAGTTTCAGAGATGAGATTCAGGGCATGAGTTTCAGGGCATGTGATTCAGGACAGGAGTTTGAAGGCATGAGATTCAGGGCATGAGTTTCAGTGCATGGGTTTGAGGGCAGGAGTTTCAGGGCATGAGATTCAGGACATGAGTTTCAGGGCATGAGATTCAGTACATGAGTTTCAGGGCATGAGTTTCAGGTCTGTGGTTTGCAGGCTTGAGATTCAGCGCAGCAGTTTCAGAGCAGCAGTTTCAGGGCATGAGATTCAGGGCATGAGTTTCAGGGCTTGAGTTTCAGAGCATGAGATTCAGGGGATGAGTTTCAGTGCATGAATTTCAGGGCATGAGATTCAGGGCATGAGATTCAGAGCATGATTTTCTGGACAGGAGATTCAGAGCATGAGTTTCAGGGCATGAGATTCAGGGCATGAGTTTCAGGGCATGAGATTCAGAACATGACTTCCAGGGCATGAGTTTCAGGTCTGTGGTTTCAGGGCTTGAGATTCAGGGCAGCAGTTTCAGGGCAGGAGTTTCATGGCAGGAGTTTCAGGGCATGAGATTCAGGGCATGAGTTTCAGGGCAGGAATTTCAGGGCATGAGATTCATGGCATGAGTTTCAGGGCATGAGTTTCAGGGCAGGAATTTCAGTGCATGACATTCAGGGCATGTGTTTTAGGGCAGGTGTTTCAGTGCAAGAGTTTGAGGGCATGAGATTCAGGGCATGAGTTTCAAGGCAAGAGATTCAGGGCAGGAGATTGAGGGCATGAGATTCGGGGCTTGAGTTTCAAGGCAGGTGTTTTAGGGCACGTGTTTCAGTGTAGGAGTTTCAGGGCAGGAGATTCAGAGCATGAGTTTCAGTGCATGAGTTTGAGGGCATGAGTTTCCGGGCAGGAGTTTCAGGGCATGTAATTCAGGGCGTGAGTTTCAGGATATGAGATTCATGGCATGAGTTTCATTGCAAGAGTTTCAGGGCATGAGATTCAGGGCATGAGTTTCAGGGCATGAGATTCAGGACAGGAGTTTCAGGGCATGAGATTCAGGGCATGAGTTTCAGTGCATGAGTTTCAGGGCATGATTTTCAGTGAAGGAGTTTCAGGGCATGTGATTCAGGGCATGAGTTTCAGGATATGAGATTCATGGCATGATATTCAGCGCAGCAGTTTCAGGGCATGAGATTCAGGACATGAGTTTCAGTGCAGCAGTTTCAGGGATGAGATTCAGGGCATGAGTTTCAGGGCATTTGATTCAGGACAGGAGTTTGAAGGCATGAGATTCAGCGCATGAGTTTCAGTGCATGGGTTTGAGGGCAGGAGTTTCAGGGCATGAGATTCAGGACATGAGTTTCAGGACATGAGATTCAGTACATGAGATTCAGGGCATGAGTTTCAGGTCTGCGGTGTCCGGGCTTCAGATTCAGCGCAGCAGTTTCAGAGCAGCAGTTTCAGGGCATGAGATTCAGGGCATGAGTTTCAGGGCATGAGATTCAGGGCATGAGTTTCAGGGCATGAGATTCAGGACATGACTTTCAGGGCATGAGTTTCAGGTCTGTGGTTTCAGGGCTTGAGATTCAGGGCAGCAGTTTCAGGGCA
Organism: Mobula birostris; assembly: GCF_030028105.1. Taxonomy (NCBI): domain Eukaryota; kingdom Metazoa; phylum Chordata; class Chondrichthyes; order Myliobatiformes; family Myliobatidae; genus Mobula; species Mobula birostris. Next base: position 40,586 of record NW_027274958.1, read on the forward strand.
GGAGATTCAGGGCATGAGTTTCAGGGCATGAGATTCATGACATGAGATTCAGGACAGGAGTTTCAGCGAATGAGATTCAGGGCATGAGTTTGAGAGCAGGAGATTCAGGGCATGAGTTTCAGGGCATGTGATTCAGGACAGGAGTTTGAAGGCATGAGATTCAGGGCATGAGTTTCAGTGCATGGGTTTGAGGGCAGGAGTTTCAGGGCATGAGTTTCAGGACATGAGTTTCAGGGCATGAGATTCAGTACATGAGTTTCGGGGCATGAGTTTCAGGTCTGTGGTTTCCGGGCTTGAGATTCAGCGCAGCAGTTTCAGAGCAGCAGTTTCAGGGCATGAGATTCAGGGCATGATTTTCAGGACAGGAGATTCAGGGCATGAGTTTCATTGCATGAGTTTGAGGGCAGGAGTTTCAAGGCATGAGATTCAGGGCATGAGTTTCACGGCAGGAGAATAAGGGCTTGAGTTTCAGAGCATGAGATTCAGGGCATAAGTTTCAGGGCATGAGTTTCAGGGCAGGAGTTTCAGGGCATGTAATTCAGGGCGTGAGTTTCAGGATATGAGATTCATGGCATGAGTTTCACGGCATGAGATTCAGGGCATGAGATTCAGGGCATGAGTTTTAGGGTAGGTGTTTCAGTGCAAGAGTTTCACGGCATGAGATTCAGGGCATGAGTTTCAGGGCATGAGATTCAGGACGTGAGTTTCAGGGCATGAGTTTCAGGTCTGTGGTTTCAGGGCTTGAGATTCAGGGCAGCAGTTTCAGGGCAGGAGTTTCATGGCAGGAGTTTCAGGGCATGAGATTCAGGGCATGAGTTTCAGGGCAGGAATTTCAGGGCATGAGATTCATGGCATGAGTTTCAGGGCATGAGTTTCAGGGCAGGAATTTCAGGTCATGACATTCAGGGCATGTGTTTTAGGGCAGGTGTTTCAGTGCAAGAGTTTGAGGGCATGAGATTCAGGGCATGAGTTTCAAGGCAAGAGATTCAGGGCTGGAGATTGAGGGCATGAGATTCGGGGCTTGAGTTTCAAGGCAAGTGTTTTAGGGCACGTGTTTCAGTGCAGGTGTTTCAGGGCAGGAGATTCAGAGCATGAGTTTCAGTGCATGAGTTTGAGAGCATGAGTTTCAGGGCATGAGATTCAGTACAGGAGTTTCAGGGCATGAGATTCAGGGCATGAGTTTCAATGCATGAGTTTCAGGGCATGAGTTTCACGGCATGAGATTCAGTGCATGAGTTTCAGGGCATGAGCTTCAGGGCATGAGATTCACGACATGAGTTTCAGGGCATGGGTTTCAGGTCTGTGGTTTCAGGGCAGCAGTTTCAGGGCAGGAGATTCAGGCAGGTGATTCAGGCAGGTGTTTCAGTGCAAGATTTTCAGTGCAAGAGTTTCAGGGCAAGTCTTTCAGTGCATGAGTTTCAGGGCAGGAGATTCAGAACATGACTTTCAGGGCATGAGTTTCAGGTCTGTGGTTTCAGGGCTTGAGATTCAGGGCAGCAGTTTCAGGGCAGGAGTTTCATGGCAGGAGTTTCAGGGCATGAGATTCAGGGCATGAGTTTCAGGGCAGGAATTTCAGGGCATGAGATTCATGGCATGAGTTTCAGGGCATGAGTTTCAGGGCAGGAATTTCAGGGCATGACATTCAGGGCATGTGTTTTAGGGCAGGTGTTTCAGTGCAAGAGTTTGAGGGCATGAGATTCAGGGCATGAGTTTCAAGGCAAGAGATTCAGGGCAGGAGATTGAGGGCATGAGATTCGGGGCTTGAGTTTCAAGGCAGGTGTTTTAGGGCACGTGTTTCAGTGTAGGAGTTTCAGGGCAGGAGATTCAGAGCATGAGTTTCAGTGCATGAGTTTGAGGGCATGAGTTTCCGGGCAAGAGTTTCAGGGCATGTAATTCAGGGCGTGAGTTTCAGGATATGAGATTCATGGCATGAGTTTCAGTGCAAGAGTTTCAGGGCATGAGATTCAGGGCATGAGTTTCAGGGCATGAGATTCAGGACAGGAGTTTCAGGGCACGAGATTCAGGGCATGAGTTTCAGTGCATGAGTTTCAGGGCATGATTTTCAGTGAAGGAGTTTCAGGGCATGTGATTCAGGGCATGAGTTTCAGGATATGAGATTCATGGCATGATATTCAGCGCAGCAGTTTCAGGGCATGAGATTCAGGACATGAGTTTCAGTGCAGCAGTTTCAGGGATGAGATTCAGGGCATGAGTTTCAGGGCATTTGATTCAGGACAGGAGTTTGAAGGCATGAGATTCAGCGCATGAGTTTCAGTGCATGGGTTTGAGGGCAGGAGTTTCAGGGCATGAGATTCAGGACATGAGTTTCAGGGCATGAGATTCAGTACATGAGATTCAGGGCATGAGTTTCAGGTCTGTGGTTTCCGGGCTTCAGATTCAGCGCAGCAGTTTCAGAGCAGCAGTTTCAGGGCATGAGATTCAGGGCATGAGTTTCAGGGCATGAGATTCAGGGCATGATTTTCAGGACAGGAGATTCAGGGCATGAGTTTCAGGGCATGAGATTCAGGGCATGAGTTTCAGGGCATGAGATTCAGGACATGACTTTCAGGGCATGAGTTTCAGGTCTGTGGTTTCAGGGCTTGAGATTCAGGGCAGCAGTTTCACGGCAGGAGATTCAGGGCATGAGTTTCAGGGCATGAGATTCAGGACATGAGATTCAGGACAGGAGTTTCAGCGAATGAGATTCAGGGCATGAGTTTCAGTGCATGAGTTTCAGGGCATGAGTTTGAGAGCAGGAGTTTCAGGGCATGAGTTTCAGGACATGAGTTTCAGTGCAGCAGTTTCAGGGATGAGATTCAGGGCATGAGTTTCAGGGCATGTGATTCAGGACAGGAGTTTGAAGGCATGAGATTCAGGGCATGAGTTTCAGTGCATGGGTTTGAGGGCAGGAGTTTCAGGGCATGAGATTCAGGACATGAGTTTCAGGGCATGAGATTGAGTTCATGAGTTTGAGGGCAGGAGTTTCAAGGCATGAGATTCAGGGCATGAGTTTCACGGCAGGAGAATAAGGGCTTGAGTTTCAGAGCATGAGATTCAGGGCATAAGTTTCAGGGCGTGAGTTTCAGGGCAGGAGTTTCAGGGCATGTAATTCAGGGCGTGAGTTTCAGGATATGCGATTCATGGCATGAGTTTCACGGCATGAGATTCAGGGCATGAGATTCAGGGCATGAGTTTTAGGGTAGGTGTTTCAGTGCAAGAGTTTCACGGCATGAGATTCAGGGCATGAGTTTCAGGGCATGAGATTCAGGACGTGAGTTTCAGGGCATGAGTTTCAGGTCTGTGGTTTCAGGGCTTGAGATTCAGGGCAGCAGTTTCAGGGCAGGAGTTTCATGGCAGGAGTTTCAGGGCATGAGATTCAGGGCATGAGTTTCAGGGCAGGAATTTCAGGGCATGAGATTCATGGCATGAGTTTCAGGGCATGAGTTTCAGGGCAGGAATTTCAGGTCATGACATTCAGGGCATGTGTTTTAGGGCAGGTGTTTCAGTGCAAGAGTTTGAGGGCATGAGATTCAGGGCATGAGTTTCAAGGCAAGAGATTCAGGGCTGGAGATTGAGGGCATGAGATTCGGGGCTTGAGTTTCAAGGCAAGTGTTTTAGGGCACGTGTTTCAGTGCAGGTGTTTCAGGGCAGGAGATTCAGAGCATGAGTTTCAGTGCATGAGTTTGAGAGCATGAGTTTCAGGGCATGAGATTCAGTACAGGAGTTTCAGGGCATGAGATTCAGGGCATGAGTTTCAATGCATGAGTTTCAGGGCATGAGTTTCACGGCATGAGATTCAGTGCATGAGTTTCAGGGCATGAGCTTCAGGGCATGAGATTCACGACATGAGTTTCAGGGCATGGGTTTCAGGTCTGTGGTTTCAGGGCTTGAGATTCAGGGCAGCAGTTTCAGGGCAGGAGATTCAGGCAGGTGATTCAGGCAGGTGTTTCAGTGCAAGATTTTCAGTGCAAGAGTTTCAGGGCAAGTCTTTCAGTGCATGAGTTTCAGGCCAGGAGTTTCAGAGCATGAATTTCAGGGCAGGAGTTTCAGAGCATGAGATTCAGGACAGGAGTTTCAGGGCATGAGATTCAGGACATGATATTCTGGGCATGATTTTCAGGGCAGGAGTTTCCGGGCATGTATTTCAGGGCGTGAGTTTCAGGATATGAGATTCATGGCATGAGTTTCAGTGCAAGAGTTTCAGGGCATGAGATTCAGGGCATGAGTTTCAGAGCATGAGATTCAGGACAGGAGTTTTAGGGCATGCAATTCATGGCATGAGTTTCAGTGCATGAGTTTCAGGGCAGGATTTTCAGGGTATGAGATTTAGGGCATGAATTTCAGTGCAGGAGTTTCAGGGCATGAGATTCAGGGCATGAGTTTCAGGGCATTAGATTCAGGACAGGAGTTTCAAGGCATGAGATTTAGGGCATGAGTGTCAGTGCATGAGTTTCAGTGTATGAGTTTGAGGGCAGGAGTTTCAGGGCATGGGATTCAGGGCATGAGTTTCAGGGCATGAGATTCAGGGCAGGAATTTCAGGGCATGTGATTAAGGGCATGAGTTTCTGGGCAGATGATTCAGGGCAGGAGTTTCAGGGCATGAGATTCAGGGCATGACTTTCAGGGCATGAGATTCAGGACAGGAGTTTCAAGGCATGAGATTCAGAGCATGAGTTTCAGTGCATTAGTTTCAGTGTATGAGTTTGCGGGCAGGAGTTTCAGGGCATGACATTCAGAGCAGGAATTTCAGGGCATGTTATTCAGGGCATGAGTTTCTGGGCAGATGATTTAGGGCAGGAGTTTTAGGGCATGTGAACAGGGCATGAGTTTCAGTGCATGAGTTTCAGGGCAGGAGTTTCAGGGTATGAGATTTAGGGCATGAGTTTCAGGGCAGGAGATTCAGGGTTTGAGTTTCAGGGCATGATATTCAGGGCATGAGTTTCAGGGCATGAGTTTCAGTGAAGGAGTTTCAGGGCATGTAATTCAGGGCATGAGTTTCAGGATATGAGATTCATGGCATGATATTCAGGGCAGCAGTTTCAGGGCATGAGATTCAGGACATGAGTTTCAGTGCAGTAGTTTCAGGGATGAGAATCAGGGCGTGAGTTTCAGGGCATGTGATTCAGGACAGGGGTTTGAGGGCAGGAGTTTCATGGCATGTAATTCAGGGCGTGAGTTTCAGGATATGAGATTCATGGCATGAGTTTCAGTGCAAGAGTTTCAGGGCATGAGATTCAGGGCATGAGTTTCAGGGCATGAGATTCAGGAAAGGAGTTTCAGGGCATGAGATTCAGGGCATGAGTTTCAGTGCATGAGTTTCAGGGCATGATTTTCAGTGAAGGAGTTTCAGGGCATGTGATTCAGGGCATGAGGTTCAGGGCATGAGATTCAGGACGTGAGTTTCAGGGCATGAGTTTCAGGTCTGTGGTTTCAGGGCTTGAGATTCAGGGCAGCAGTTTCAGGGCAGGAGTTTCATGGCAGGAGTTTCAGGGCATGAGATTCAGGGCATGAGTTTCAGGGCAGGAATTTCAGGGCATGAGATTCAGGGCATGAGTTTCAGGGCAGGAATTTCAGGTCATGAAATTCAGGGCATGTGTTTTAGGGCAGGTGTTTCAGTGCAAGAGTTTGAGGGCATGAGATTTAGGGCATGAGTTTCAAGGCAAGAGATTCAGGGCTGGAGATTGAGGGCATGAGATTCGGGGCTTGAGTTTCAAGGCTTGTGATTCAGGACAGGAGTTTGAAGGCATGAGATTCAGGGCATGAGTTTCAGTGCATGGGTTTGAGGGCAGGAGTTTCAGGGCATGAGATTCAGGACATGAGTTTCAGGGCATGAGATTCAGTACATGAGTTTCAGGGCATGAGTTTCAGGTCTGTGGTTTCCGGGCTTGAGATTCAGCGCAGCAGTTTCAGGGATGAGATTCAGGGCATGAGTTTCAGGGCATGTGATTCAGGACAGGAGTTTGAAGGCATGAGATTCAGGGCATGAGTTTCAGTGCATGGGTTTGAGGGCAGGAGTTTCAGGGCATGAGATTCAGGACATGAGTTTCAGGGCATGAGATTCAGTACATGAGATTCAGGGCATGAGTTTCAGGTCTGTGGTTTCCGGGCTTCAGATTCAGCGCAGCAGTTTCAGAGCAGCAGTTTCAGGGCATGAGATTCAGGGCATGAGTTTCAGGGCATGAGATTCAGGGCATGATTTTCAGGACAGGAGATTCAGGGCATGAGTTTCAGGGCATGAGATTCAGGGCATGAGTTTCAGGGCATGAGATTCAGGACATGACTTTCAGGGCATGAGTTTCAGGTCTGTGGTTTCAGGGCTTGAGATTCAGGGCATGAGATTCAGGGCAGGAGATTCAGGGCATGAGTTTCAGGGCATGAGATTCAGGACATGAGATTCAGGACAGGAGTTTCAGCGAATGAGATTCAGGGCATGAGTTTCAGTGCATGAGTTTCAGGGCATGAGTTTGAGAGCAGGAGTTTCAGGGCATGAGATTCAGGACATGAGTTTCAGTGCAGCAGTTTCAGGGATGAGATTCAGGGCATGAGTTTCAGGGCATGTGATTCAGGACAGGAGTTTGAAGGCATGAGATTCAGGGCATGAGTTTCAGTGCATGGGTTTGAGGGCAGGAGTTTCAGGGCATGAGATTCAGGGCATGAGTTTCAGGGCATGAGATTGAGTACATGAGTTTGAGGGCAGGAGTTTCAAGGCATGAGATTCAGGGCATGAGTTTCACGGCAGGAGAATAAGGGCTTGAGTTTCAGAGCATGAGATTCAGGGCATAAGTTTCAGGGCGTGAGTTTCAGGGCATGAGTTTCAGGGCATGAGATTCAGGGCAGGAATTTCAGGGCATGTGATTAAGGGCATGAGTTTCTGGGCAGATGATTCAGGGCAGGAGTTTCAGGGCATGAGATTCAGGGCATGACTTTCAGGGCATGAGATTCAGGACAGGAGTTTCAAGGCATGAGATTCAGAGCATGAGTTTCAGTGCATTAGTTTCAGTGTATGAGTTTGCGGGCAGGAGTTTCAGGGCATGAGATTCAGAGCAGGAATTTCAGGGCATGTTATTCAGGGCATGAGTTTCTGGGCAGATGATTTCGGGCAGGAGTTTTAGGGCATGTGAACAGGGCATGAGTTTCAGTGCATGAGTTTCAGGGCAGGAGTTTCAGGGTATGAGATTTAGGGCATGAGTTTCAGGGCAGGAGATTCAGGGTTTGAGTTTCAGGGCATGATATTCAGGGCATGAGTTTCAGGGCATGAGTTTCAGTGAAGGAGTTTCAGGGCATGTAATTCAGGGCATGAGTTTCAGGATATGAGATTCATGGCATGATATTCAGGGCAGCAGTTTCAGGGCATGAGATTCAGGACATGAGTTTCAGTGCAGTAGTTTCAGGGATGAGAATCAGGGCGTGAGTTTCAGGGCATGTGATTCAGGACAGGGGTTTGAGGGCAGGAGTTTCATGGCATGTAATTCAGGGCGTGAGTTTCAGGATATGAGATTCATGGCATGAGTTTCAGTGCAAGAGTTTCAGGGCATGAGATTCAGGGCATAAGTTTCAGGGCATGAGATTCAGGAAAGGAGTTTCAGGGCATGAGATTCAGGGCATGAGTTTCAGTGCATGAGTTTCAGGGCATGATTTTCAGTGAAGGAGTTTCAGGGCATGTGATTCAGGGCATGAGGTTCAGGGCATGAGATTCAGGACGTGAGTTTCAGGGCATGAGTTTCAGGTCTGTGGTTTCAGGGCTTGAGATTCAGGGCAGCAGTTTCAGGGCAGGAGTTTCATGGCAGGAGTTTCAGGGCATGAGATTCAGGGCATGAGTTTCAGGGCAGGAATTTCAGGGCATGAGATTCAGGGCATGAGTTTCAGGGCAGGAATTTCAGGTCATGACATTCAGGGCATGTGTTTTAGGGCAGGTGTTTCAGTGCAAGAGTTTGAGGGCATGAGATTTAGGGCATGAGTTTCAAGGGAAGAGATTCAGGGCTGGAGATTGAGGGCATGAGATTCGGGGCTTGAGTTTCAAGGCATGCGATTCAGGACAGGAGTTTGAAGGCATGAGATTCAGGGCATGAGTTTCAGTGCATGGGTTTGAGGGCAGGAGTTTCAGGGCATGAGATTCAGGACATGAGTTTCAGGGCATGAGATTCAGTACATGAGTTTCAGGGCATGAGGTTCAGGTCTGTGGTTTCCGGGCTTGAGATTCAGCGCAGCAGTTTCAGGGATGAGATTCAGGGCATGAGTTTCAGGGCATGTGATTCAGGACATTAGTTTGAAGGCATGAGATTCAGGGCATGAGTTTCAGTGCATGGGTTTGAGGGCAGGAGTTTCAGGGCATGAGATTCAGGACATGAGTTTCAGGGCATGAGATTCAGTACATGAGTTTCAGGGCATGAGTTTCAGGTCTGTGGTTTCCGGGCTTGAGATTCAGCGCAACAGTTTCAGAGCAGCAGTTTCAGGGCATGAGATTCAGGGCATGAGTTTCAGGGCTGGAGAATCAGGGCTTGAGTTTCAGAGCATGAGATTCAGGGGATGAGTTTCAGTGCATGAATTTCAGGGCATGAGATTCAGGGCATGATTTTCAGGACAGGAGATTCAGGGCATGAGTTTCAGTGCATGAGTTTGAGGGCAGGAGTTTCACGGCATGAGATTCAGGGCATGAGTTTCAGGGCATGAGATTCAGGACGTGAGTTTCAGGGCATGAGTTTCAGGTCTGTGGTTTCAGGGCTTGAGATTCAGGGCAGCAGTTTCAGGGCAGGAGTTTCATGGCAGGAGTTTCAGGGCATGAGATTCAGGGCATGAATTTCAGGGCAGGAATTTCAGGGCATGAGATTCATGGCATGAGTTTCAGGGCAGGAATTTCAGGTCATGACATTCAGGGCATGTGTTTTAGGGCAGGTGTTTCAGTGCAAGAGTTTGAGGGCATGAGATTCAGGGCATGAGTTTCAAGGCAAGAGATTCAGGGCTGGAGATTGAGGGCATGAGATTCGGGGCTTGAGTTTCAAGGCAGGTGTTTTAGGGCACGTGTTTCAGTGCAGGTGTTTCAGGGCAGGAGATTCAGAGCATGAGTTTCAGTGCATGAGTTTGAGAGCATGAGTTTCAGGGCATGAGATTCAGGACAGGAGTTTCAGGGCATGAGATTCAGGGCATGAGTTTCAGTGCATGAGTTTCAGGGCATGAGTTTCACGGCATGAGATTCAGTGCATGAGTTTCAGGGCATGAGCTTCAGGGCATGAGATTCACGACATGAGTTTCAGTGCAGCAGTTTCAGGGATGAGATTCAGGGCATGAGTTTCAGGGCATGTGATTCAGGACAGGAGTTTGAAGGCATGAGATTCAGGGCATGAGTTTCAGTGCATGGGTTTGAGGGCAGGAGTTTCGGGGCATGAGATTCAGGGCATGAGATTCAGGGCATGAGATTCAGGACGTGAGTTTCAGGGCATGAGTTTCAGGTCTGTGGTTTCCGGGCTTGAGATTCAGCGCAGCAGTTTCAGAGCAGCAGTTTCAGGGCATGAGATTCAGGGCATGATTTTCAGGACAGGAGATTCAGGGCATGAGTTTCAGTGCATGAGTTTGAGGGCAGGAGTTTCAAGGCATGAGATTCAGGGCATGAGTTTCACGGCAGGAGAATAAGGGCTTGAGTTTCAGAGCATGAGATTCAGGGCATAAGTTTCAGGGCATGAGTTTCAGGGCATGTAATTCAGGGCGTGAGTTTCAGGATATGAGATTCATGGCATGAGTTTCACGGCATGAGATTCAGGGCATGAGATTCAGGGCATGAGTTTTAGGGTAGGTGTTTCAGTGCAAGAGTTTCACGGCATGAGATTCAGGGCATGAGTTTCAGGGCATGAGATTCAGGGGATGAGTTTCAGTGCATGAATTTCAGGGCATGAGATTCAGGGCATGAGATTCAGGGCATGATTTTCAGGACAGGAGATTCAGGGCATGAGTTTCAGTGCATGAGTTTGAGGGCAGGAGTTTCACGGCATGAGATTCAGGGCATGAGTTTCAGGGCATGAGATTCAGGACGTGAGTTTCAGGGCATGAGTTTCAGGTCTGTGGTTTCAGGGCTTGAGATTCAGGGCAGCAGTTTCAGGGCAGGAGTTTCATGGCAGGAGTTTCAGGGCATGAGATTCAGGGCATGAGTTTCATGGCAGGAGTTTCAGGGCATGAGATTCAGGGCATGAATTTCAGGGCAGGAATTTCAGGGCATGAGATTCATGGCATGAGTTTCAGGGCAGGAATTTCAGGTCATGACATTCAGGGCATGTGTTTTAGGGCAGGTGTTTCAGTGCAAGAGTTTGAGGGCATGAGATTCAGGGCATGAGTTTCAAGGCAAGAGATTCAGGGCTGGAGATTGAGGGCATGAGATTCGGGGCTTGAGTTTCAAGGCAGGTGTTTTAGGGCACGTGTTTCAGTGCAGGTGTTTCAGGGCAGGAGATTCAGAGCATGAGTTTCAGTGCATGAGTTTGAGAGCATGAGTTTCAGGGCATGAGATTCAGGACAGGAGTTTCAGGGCATGAGATTCAGGGCATGAGTTTCAGTGCATGAGTTTCAGGGCATGAGTTTCACGGCATGAGATTCAGTGCATGAGTTTCAGGGCATGAGCTTCAGGGCATGAGATTCACGACATGAGTTTCAGGGCATGGGTTTCAGGTCTGTGGTTTCAGGGCTTGAGATTCAGGGCAGCAGTTTCAGGGCAGGAGATTCAGGCAGGTGATTCAGGCAGGTGTTTCAGTGCAAGATTTTCAGTGCAAGAGTTTCAGGGCAAGTCTTTCAGTGCTTGAGTATCAGGGCAGGAGTTTCAGAGCATGAATTTCAGGGCAGGAGTTTCAGAGCATGAGATTCAGGACAGGAGTTTCAGGGCATGAGATTCAGGACATGATATTCTGGGCATGATTTTCAGGGCAGGAGTTTCCGGGCATGTAATTCAGGGCGTGAGTTTCAGGATATGAGATTCATGGCATGAGTTTCAGTGCAAGAGTTTCAGGGCATGAGATTCAGGGCATGAGTTTCAGGGCATGAGATTCAGGACAGGAGTTTTAGGGCACGCAATTCAGGGCATGAGTTTCTGTGCATGAGTTTCAGGGCAGGATTTTCAGGGTATGAGATTTAGGGCATGAATTTCAGTGCATGAGTTTCAGGGCATGAGATTCAGGGCAGGAGTTTCAGGGCATCGGATTCAGGGCATGAGTTTCAGGGCATGAGATTCAGGACAGGAATTTCAGGGCATGTGATTAAGGGCATGAGTTTCTGGGCAGATGATTCATTGCAGGAGTTTCAGGGCATGAGATTCAGGGCATGAGTTTCAGGGCATGAGATTCAGGACAGGAGTTTCAAGGCATGAGATTCAGAGCATGAGTTTCAGTGCATTAGTTTCAGTGTATGAGTTTGCGGGCAGGAGTTTCAGGGCATGAGATTCAGAGCAGGAATTTCAGGGCATGAGTTTCTGGGCAGATGATTTAGGACAGGAGTTTTAGGGCATGTGAACAGGGCATGAGTTTCAGTGCATGAGTTTCAGGGCAGGAGTTTCAGGGTATGAGATTTAGGGCATGAGTTTCAGGGCAGGAGATTCAGGGTTTGAGTTTCAGGGCATGATATTCAGGGCATGAGTTTCAGGGCATGAGTTTCAGTGAAGGAGTTTCAGGGCATGTAATTCAGGGCATGAGTTTCAGGATATGAGATTCATGGCATGATATTCAGCGCAGCAGTTTCAGGGCAAGAGATTCAGGACATGAGTTTCAGTGCAGCAGTTTCAGAGATGAGATTCAGGGCATGAGTTTCAGGGCATGTGATTCAGGACAGGAGTTTGAAGGCATGAGATTCAGGGCATGAGTTTCAGTGCATGGGTTTGAGGGCAGGAGTTTCAGGGCATGAGATTCAGGACATGAGTTTCAGGGCATGAGATTCAGTACATGAGTTTCAGGGCATGAGTTTCAGGTCTGTGGTTTGCCGGCTTGAGATTCAGCGCAGCAGTTTCAGAGCAGCAGTTTCAGGGCATGAGATTCAGGGCATGAGATTCATGGCATGAGTTTCAGTGCAAGAGTTTCAGGGCATGAGATTCAGGGCATGAGTTTCAGGGCATGAGATTCAGGACAGGAGTTTTAGGGCACGCAATTCAGGGCATGAGTTTCAGTGCATGAGTTTCAGGGCAGGATTTTCAGGGTATGAGATTTAGGGCATGAATTTCAGTGCAGGAGTTTCAGGGCATGAGATTCAGGGCATGTGTTTCAGGGCATTAGATTCAGGACAGGAGTTTCAAGGCATGAGATTTAGGGCATGAGTGTCAGTGCATGAGTTTCAGTGTATGAGTTTGAGGGCAGGAGTTTCAGGGCATGGGATTCAGGGCATGAGTTTCAGGGCATGAGATTCAGGACAGGAATTTCAGGGCATGTGATTAAGGGCATGAGTTTCTGGGCAGATGATTCAGGGCAGGAGTTTCAGGGCATGAGATTCAGGGCATGAGTTTCAGGGCATGAGATTCAGGACAGGAGTTTCAAGGCATGAGATTCAGAGCATGAGTTTCAGTGCATTAGTTTCAGTGTATGAGTTTGCGGGCAGGAGTTTCAGGGCATGAGATTCAGAGCAGGAATTTCAGGGCATGAGTTTCTGGGCAGATGATTTAGGAGAGGAGTTTTAGGGCATGTGAACAGGGCATGAGTTTCAGTGCATGAGTTTCAGGGTATGAGATTTAGGGCATGAGTTTCAGGGCAGGAGATTCAGGGTTTGAATTTCAGGGCACGATATTCAGGGCATGAGTTTCAGGGCATGAGTTTCAGTGAAGGAGTTTCAGGGCATGTAATTCAGGGCATGAGTTTCAGGATATGAGATTCATGGCATGATATTCAGCGCAGCAGTTTCAGGGCAAGCGATTCAGGACATGAGTTTCAGTGCAGCAGTTTCAGAGATGAGATTCAGGGCATGAGTTTCAGGGCATGTGATTCAGGACAGGAGTTTGAAGGCATGAGATTCAGGGCATGAGTTTCAGTGCATGGGTTTGAGGGCAGGAGTTTCAGGGCATGAGATTCAGGACATGAGTTTCAGGGCATGAGATTCAGTACATGAGTTTCAGGGCATGAGTTTCAGGTCTGTGGTTTGCAGGCTTGAGATTCAGCGCAGCAGTTTCAGAGCAGCAGTTTCAAGGCATGAGATTCAGGGCATGAGTTTCAGGGCATGAGTTTCAGAGCAGGAGAATCAGGGCTTGAGTTTCAGAGCATGAGATTCAGGGGATGAGTTTCATTGCATGAATTTCAGGACATGATATTCTGGGCATGATTTTCAGGGCAGGAGTTTCCGGGCATGTAATTCAGGGCGTGAGTTTCAGTGCATGAGTTTCAGGGCAGGATTTTGAGGGTATGAGATTTAGGGCATGAATTTCAGTGCAGGAGTTTCAGGGCATGAGATTCAGGGCATGAGTTTCAGGGCATTAGATTCAGGACAGGAGTTTCAAGGCATGAGATTTAGGGCATGAGTGTCAGTGCATGAGTTTCAGTGTATGAGTTTGAGGGCAGGAGTTTCAGGGCATGGGATTCAGGGCATGAGTTTCAGGGCATGAGATTCAGGGCAGGAATTTCAGGGCATGTGATTAAGGGCATGAGTTTCTGGGCAGATGATTCAGGGCAGGAGTTTCAGGGCATGAGATTCAGGACATGATATTCTGGGCATGATTTTCAGGGCAGGAGTTTCCGGGCATGTAATTCAGGGCGTGAGTTTCAGGATATGAGATTCATGGCATGAGTTTCAGTGCAAGAGTTTCAGGGCATGAGATTCAGGGCATGAGTTTCAGGGCATGAGATTCAGGACAGGAGTTTTAGGGCATGCAATTCAGGGCATGAGTTTCAGTGCATGAGTTTCAGGGCAGGATTTTCAGGGTATGAAATTTAGGGCATGAATTTCAGTGCAGGAGTTTCAGGGCATGAGATTCAGGGCATGAGTTTCAGGGCATTAGATTCAGGACAGGAGTTTCAATGCATGAGATTTAGGGCATGAGTGTCAGTGCATGAGTTTCAGTGTATGAGTTTGAGGGCAGGAGTTTCAGGGCATGGGATTCAGGGCATGAGTTTCAGGGCATGAGATTCAGGGCAGGAATTTCAGGGCATGTGATTAAGGGCATGAGTTTCTGGGCAGATGATTCAGGGCAGGAGTTTCAGGGCATGAGATTCAGGGCATGACTTTCAGGGCATGAGATTCAGGACAGGAGTTTCAAGGCATGAGATTCAGAGCATGAGTTTCAGTGCATTAGTTTCAGTGTATGAGTTTGCGGGCAGGAGTTTCAGGGCATGAGATTCAGAGCAGGAATTTCAGGGCATGTTATTCAGGGCATGAGTTTCTGGGCAGATGATTTAGGGCAGGAGTTTTAGGGCATGTGAACAGGGCATGAGTTTCAGTGCATGAGTTTCAGGGCAGGAGTTTCAGGGTATGAGATTTAGGGCATGAGTTTCAGGGCAGGAGATTCAGGGTTTGAGTTTCAGGGCATGATATTCAGGGCATGAGTTTCAGGGCATGAGTTTCAGTGAAGGAGTTTCAGGGCATGTAATTCAGGGCATGAGTTTCAGGATATGAGATTCATGGCATGATATTCAGGGCAGCAGTTTCAGGGCATGAGATTCAGGACAGGAGTTTCAAGGCATGAGATTCAGAGCATGAGTTTCAGTGCATTAGTTTCAGTGTATGAGTTTGCGGGCAGGAGTTTCAGGGCATGAGATTCAGAGCAGGAATTTCAGGGCATGTTATTCAGGGCATGAGTTTCTGGGCAGATGATTTAGGGCAGGAGTTTTAGGGCATGTGAACAGGGCGTGAGTTTCAGGGCATGTGATTCAGGACAGGGGTTTGAGGGCAGGAGTTTCATGGCATGTAATTCAGGGCGTGAGTTTCAGGATATGAGATTCATGGCATGAGTTTCAGTGCAAGAGTTTCAGGGCATGAGATTCAGGGCATGAGTTTCAGGGCATGAGATTCAGGAAAGGAGTTTCAGTGCATGAGATTCAGGGCATGAGTTTCAGTGCATGAGTTTCAGGGCATGATTTTCAGTGAAGGAGTTTCAGGGCATGTGATTCAGGGCATGAGGTTCAGGGCATGAGATTCAGGACGTGAGTTTCAGGGCATGAGTTTCAGGTCTGTGGTTTCAGGGCTTGAGATTCAGGGCAGCAGTTTCAGGGCAGGAGTTTCATGGCAGGAGTTTCAGGGCATGAGATTCAGGGCATGAGTTTCAGGGCAGGAATTTCAGGGCATGAGATTCAGGGCATGAGTTTCAGGGCAGGAATTTCAGGTCATGACAGTCAGGGCATGTGTTTTAGGGCAGGTGTTTCAGTGCAAGAGTTTGAGGGCATGAGATTTAGGGCATGAGTTTCAAGGCAAGAGATTCAGGGCTGGAGATTGAGGGCATGAGATTCGGGGCTTGAGTTTCAAGGCATGTGATTCAGGACAGGAGTTTGAAGGCATGAGATTCAGGGCATGAGTTTCAGTGCATGGGTTTGAGGGCAGGAGTTTCAGGGCATGAGATTCAGGACATGAGTTTCAGGGCATGAGATTCAGTACATGAGTTTCAGGGCATGAGTTTCAGGTCTGTGGTTTCCGGGCTTGAGATTCAGCGCAGCAGTTTCAGGGATGAGATTCAGGGCATGAGTTTCAGGGCATGTGATTCAGGACAGGAGTTTGAAGGCATGAGATTCAGGGCATGAGTTTCAGTGCATGGGTTTGAGGGCAGGAGTTTCAGGGCATGAGATTCAGGACATGAGTTTCAGGGCATGAGATTCAGTACATGAGTTTCAGGGCATGAGTTTCAGGTCTGTGGTTTCCGGGCTTGAGATTCAGCGCAGCAGTTTCAGGGATGAGATTCAGGGCATGAGTTTCAGGGCATGTGATTCAGGACAGGAGTTTGAAGGCATGAGATTCAGGGCATGAGTTTCAGTGCATGGGTTTGAGGGCAGGAGTTTCAGGGCATGAGATTCAGGACATGAGTTTCAGGGCATGAGATTCAGTACATGAGTTTCAGGTTTGTGGTTTCCGGGCTTGAGATTCAGCGCAGCAGTTTCAGAGCAGCAGTTTAAGGGCATGAGATTCAGGGCATGAGTTTCAGGGCATGAGTTTCAGGGCAGGAGAATCAGGGCTTGAGTTTCAGAGCATGAGATTCAGGGGATGAGTTTCAATGCATGAATTTCAGGGCATGAGATTCAGGGCATGATTTTCAGGACAGGAGATTCAGGGCATGAGTTTCAGTGCATGAGTTTGAGGGCAGGAGTTTCACGGCATGAGATTCAGGGCATGAGTTTCAGGGCATGAGATTCAGGACGTGAGTTTCAGGGCATGATTTTCAGGTCTGTGGTTTCAGGGCTTGAGATTCAGGGCAGCAGTTTCAGGGCAGGAGCTTCATGGCAGGAGTTTCAGGGCATGAGATTCAGGGCATGAATTTCAGGGCAGGAATTTCAGGGCATGAGATTCATGGCATGAGTTTCAGGGCAGGAATTTCAGGTCATGACATTCAGGGCATGTGTTTTAGGGCAGGTGTTTCAGTGCAAGAGTTTGAGGGCATGAGATTCAGGGCATGAGTTTCAAGGCAAGAGATTCAGGGCAGGAGATTGAGGGCATGAGATTCGGGGCTTGAGTTTCAAGGCAGGTGTTTTAGGGCACGTGTTTCAGTGTAGGAGTTTCAGGGCAGGAGATTCAGAGCATGAGTTTCAGTGCATGAGTTTGAGGGCATGAGTTTCCGGGCAGGAGTTTCAGGGCATGTAATTCAGGGCGTGAGTTTCAGGATATGAGATTCATGGCATGAGTTTCAGTGCAAGAGTTTCAGGGCATGAGATTCAGGGCATGAGTTTCAGGGCATGAGATTCAGGACAGGAGTTTCAGGGCATGAGATTCAGGGCATGAGTTTCAGTGCATGAGTTTCAGGGCATGATTTTCAGTGAAGGAGTTTCAGGGCATGTGATTCAGGGCATGAGTTTCAGGATATGAGATTCATGGCATGATATTCAGCGCAGCAGTTTCAGGGCATGAGATTCAGGACATGAGTTTCAGTGCAGCAGTTTCAGGGATGAGATTCAGGGCATGAGTTTCAGGGCATTTGATTCAGGACAGGAGTTTGAAGGCATGAGATTCAGCGCATGAGTTTCAGTGCATGGGTTTGAGGGCAGGAGTTTCAGGGCATGAGATTCAGGACATGAGTTTCAGGGCATGAGATTCAGTACATGAGATTCATGGCATGAGTTTCAGGTCTGTGGTTTCCGGGCTTCAGATTCAGCGCAGCAGTTTCAGAGCAGCAATTTCAGGGCATGAGATTCAGGGCATGAGTTTCAGGGCATGAGATTCAGGGCATGATTTTCAGGACAGGAGATTCAGGGCATGAGTTTCAGGGCATGAGATTCAGGGCATGAGTTTCAGGGCATGAGATTCAGGACATGACTTTCAGGGCATGAGTTTCAGGTCTGTGGTTTCAGGGCTTGAGATTCAGGGCAGCAGTTTCAGGGCAGGAGATTCAGGGCATGAGGTTCAGGGCATGAGATTCAGGACATGAGATTCAGGACAGGAGTTTCAGCGAATGAGATTCAGGGCATGAGTTTCAGTGCATGAGTTTCAGGGCATGAGTTTGAGAGCAGGAGTTTCAGGGCATGAGATTCAGGACATGAGTTTCAGTGCAGCAGTTTCAGGGATGAGATTCAGGGCATGAGTTTCAGGGCATGTGATTCAGGACAGGAGTTTGAAGGCATGAGATTCAGGGCATGAGTTTCAGTGCATGGGTTTGAGGGCAGGAGTTTCGGGGCATGAGATTCAGGACATGAGTTTCAGGGCATGAGATTCAGTACATGAGTTTCAGGGCATGAGTTTCAGGTCTGTGGTTTCCGGGCTTGAGATTCAGCGCAGCAGTTTCAGAGCAGCAGTTTCAGGGCATGAGATTCAGGGCATGATTTTCAGGACAGGAGATTCAGGGCATGAGTTTCAGTGCATGAGTTTGAGGGCAGGAGTTTCAAGGCATGAGATTCAGGGCATGAGTTTCACGGCAGGAGAATAAGGGCTTGAGTTTCAGAGCATGAGATTCAGGGCATAAGTTTCAGGGCATGAGTTTCAGGGCATGTAATTCAGGGCGTGAGTTTCAGGATATGACATTCATGGCATGAGTTTCACGGCATGAGATTCAGGCATGAGATTCAGGGCATGAGTTTTAGGGTAGGTGTTTCAGTGCAAGAGTTTCACGGCATGAGATTCAGGGCATGAGTTTCAGGGCATGAGATTCAGGACGTGAGTTTCAGGGCATGAGTTTCAGGTCTGTGGTTTCAGGTCTTGAGATTCAAGACAGCAGTTTCAGGGCAGGAGTTTCATGGCAGGAGTTTCAAGGCATGAGATTCAGGGCATGAGTTTCAGGGCAGGAATTTCAGGGCATGAGATTCATGGCATGAGTTTTAGGGCATGAGTTTCAGGGCAGGAATTTCAGGTCATGACATTCAGGGCATGTGTTTTAGGGCAGGTGTTTCAGAGCAAGAGTTTGAGGGCATGAGATTCAGGCATGAGTTTCAAGGCAAGAGATTCAGGGCTGGAGATTGAGGGCATGAGATTCGGGGCTTGAGTTTCAAGGCAAGTGTTTTAGGGCACGTGTTTCAGTGCAGGTGTTTCAGGGCAGGAGATTCAGAGCATGAGTTTCAGGGCATGAGATTCAGGGCATGAGTTTCAATGCATGAGTTTCAGGGCATGAGTTTCAGTACAGGAGTTTCAGGGCATGAGATTCAGGGCATGAGTTTCAATGCATGAGTTTCAGGGCATGAGTTTCACGGCATGAGATTCAGTGCATGAGTTTCAGGGCATGAGCTTCAGGGCATGAGATTCACGACATGAGTTTCAGGGCAGGGGTTTCAGGTCTGTGGTTTCAGGGCTTGAGATTCAGGGCAGCAGTTTCAGGGCAGGAGATTCAGGCAGGTGATTCAGGCAGGTGTTTCAGTGCAAGATTTTCAGTGCAAGAGTTTCAGGGCAAGTCTTTCAGTGCATGAGTTTCAGGCCAGGAGTTTCAGAGCATGAATTTCAGGGCAGGAGTTTCAGAGCATGAGATTCAGGACAGGAGTTTCAGGGCATGAGATTCAGGACATGATATTCTGGGCATGATTTTCAGGGCAGGAGTTTCCGGGCATGTAATTCAGGGCGTGAGTTTCAGGATATGAAATTCATGGCATGAGTTTCAGTGCAAGAGTTTCAGGGCATGAGATTCAGGGCATGAGTTTCAGGGCATGAGATTCAGGACAGGAGTTTTAGGGCATGCAATTCAGGGCATGAGTTTCAGTGCATGAGTTTCAGGGCAGGATTTTCAGGGTATGAAATTTAGGGCATGAATTTCAGTGCAGGAGTTTCAGGGCATGAGATTCAGGGCATGAGTTTCAGGGCATTAGATTCAGGACAGGAGTTTCAATGCATGAGATTTAGGGCATGAGTGTCAGTGCATGAGTTTCAGTGTATGAGTTTGAGGGCAGGAGTTTCAGGGCATGGGATTCAGGGCATGAGTTTCAGGGCATGAGATTCAGGGCAGGAATTTCAGGGCATGTGATTAAGGGCATGAGTTTCTGGGCAGATGATTCAGGGCAGGAGTTTCAGGGCATGAGATTCAGGGCATGACTTTCAGGGCATGAGATTCAGGACAGGAGTTTCAAGGCATGAGATTCAGAGCATGAGTTTCAGTGCATTAGTTTCAGTGTATGAGTTTGCGGGCAGGAGTTTCAGGGCATGAGATTCAGAGCAGGAATTTCAGGGCATGTTATTCAGGGCATGAGTTTCTGGGCAGATGATTTAGGGCAGGAGTTTTAGGGCATGTGAACAGGGCATGAGTTTCAGTGCATGAGTTTCAGGGCAGGAGTTTCAGGGTATGAGATTTAGGGCATGAGTTTCAGGGCAGGAGATTCAGGGTTTGAGTTTCAGGGCATGATATTCAGGGCATGAGTTTCAGGGCATGAGTTTCAGTGAAGGAGTTTCAGGGCATGTAATTCAGGGGCATGAGTTTCAGGATATGAGATTCATGGCATGATATTCAGGGCAGCAGTTTCAGGGCATGAGATTCAGGACAGGAGTTTCAAGGCATGAGATTCAGAGCATGAGTTTCAGTGCATTAGTTTCAGTGTATGAGTTTGCGGGCAGGAGTTTCAGGGCATGAGATTCAGAGCAGGAATTTCAGGGCATGTTATTCAGGGCATGAGTTTCTGGGCAGATGATTTAGGGCAGGAGTTTTAGGGCATGTGAACAGGGCGTGAGTTTCAGGGCATGTGATTCAGGACAGGGGTTTGAGGGCAGGAGTTTCATGGCATGTAATTCAGGGCGTGAGTTTCAGGATATGAGATTCATGGCATGAGTTTCAGTGCAAGAGTTTCAGGGCATGAGATTCAGGGCATGAGTTTCAGGGCATGAGATTCAGGAAAGGAGTTTCAGTGCATGAGATTCAGGCATGAGTTTCAGTGCATGAGTTTCAGGGCATGATTTTCAGTGAAGGAGTTTCAGGGCATGTGATTCAGGGCATGAGGTTCAGGGCATGAGATTCAGGACGTGAGTTTCAGGGCATGAGTTTCAGGTCTGTGGTTTCAGGGCTTGAGATTCAGGGCAGCAGTTTCAGGGCAGGAGTTTCATGGCAGGAGTTTCAGGGCATGAGATTCAGGGCATGAGTTTCAGGGCAGGAATTTCAGGGCATGAGATTCAGGGCATGAGTTTCAGGGCAGGAATTTCAGGTCATGACAGTCAGGGCATGTGTTTTAGGGCAGGTGTTTCAGTGCAAGAGTTTGAGGGCATGAGATTTAGGGCATGAGTTTCAAGGCAAGAGATTCAGGGCTGGAGATTGAGGGCATGAGATTCGGGGCTTGAGTTTCAAGGCATGTGATTCAGGACAGGAGTTTGAAGGCATGAGATTCAGGGCATGAGTTTCAGTGCATGGGTTTGAGGGCAGGAGTTTCAGGGCATGAGATTCAGGACATGAGTTTCAGGGCATGAGATTCAGTACATGAGTTTCAGGGCATGAGTTTCAGGTCTGTGGTTTCCGGGCTTGAGATTCAGCGCAGCAGTTTCAGGGATGAGATTCAGGGCATGAGTTTCAGGGCATGTGATTCAGGACAGGAGTTTGAAGGCATGAGATTCAGGGCATGAGTTTCAGTGCATGGGTTTGAGGGCAGGAGTTTCAGGCATGAGATTCAGGACATGAGTTTCAGGGCATGAGATTCAGTACATGAGTTTCAGGGCATGAGTTTCAGGTCTGTGGTTTCCGGGCTTGAGATTCAGCGCAGCAGTTTCAGGGATGAGATTCAGGGCATGAGTTTCAGGGCATGTGATTCAGGACAGGAGTTTGAAGGCATGAGATTCAGGGCATGAGTTTCAGTGCATGGGTTTGAGGGCAGGAGTTTCAGGGCATGAGATTCAGGACATGAGTTTCAGGGCATGAGATTCAGTACATGAGTTTCAGGTTTGTGGTTTCCGGGCTTGAGATTCAGCGCAGCAGTTTCAGAGCAGCAGTTTAAGGGCATGAGATTCAGGGCATGAGTTTCAGGGCATGAGTTTCAGGGCAGGAGAATCAGGGCTTGAGTTTCAGAGCATGAGATTCAGGGGATGAGTTTCAATGCATGAATTTCAGGGCATGAGATTCAGGGCATGATTTTCAGGACAGGAGATTCAGGGCATGAGTTTCAGTGCATGAGTTTGAGGGCAGGAGTTTCACGGCATGAGATTCAGGGCATGAGTTTCAGGGCATGAGATTCAGGACGTGAGTTTCAGGGCATGATTTTCAGGTCTGTGGTTTCAGGGCTTGAGATTCAGGGCAGCAGTTTCAGGGCAGGAGCTTCATGGCAGGAGTTTCAGGGCATGAGATTCAGGGCATGAATTTCAGGGCAGGAATTTCAGGGCATGAGATTCATGGCATGAGTTTCAGGGCAGGAATTTCAGGTCATGACATTCAGGGCATGTGTTTTAGGGCAGGTGTTTCAGTGCAAGAGTTTGAGGGCATGAGATTCAGGGCATGAGTTTCAAGGCAAGAGATTCAGGGCAGGAGATTGAGGGCATGAGATTCGGGGCTTGAGTTTCAAGGCAGGTGTTTTAGGGCACGTGTTTCAGTGTAGGAGTTTCAGGGCAGGAGATTCAGAGCATGAGTTTCAGTGCATGAGTTTGAGGGCATGAGTTTCCGGGCAGGAGTTTCAGGGCATGTAATTCAGGGCGTGAGTTTCAGGATATGAGATTCATGGCATGAGTTTCAGTGCAAGAGTTTCAGGGCATGAGATTCAGGGCATGAGTTTCAGGGCATGAGATTCAGGACAGGAGTTTCAGGGCATGAGATTCAGGGCATGAGTTTCAGTGCATGAGTTTCAGGGCATGATTTTCAGTGAAGGAGTTTCAGGGCATGTGATTCAGGCATGAGTTTCAGGATATGAGATTCATGGCATGATATTCAGCGCAGCAGTTTCAGGGCATGAGATTCAGGACATGAGTTTCAGTGCAGCAGTTTCAGGGATGAGATTCAGGGCATGAGTTTCAGGGCATTTGATTCAGGACAGGAGTTTGAAGGCATGAGATTCAGCGCATGAGTTTCAGTGCATGGGTTTGAGGGCAGGAGTTTCAGGGCATGAGATTCAGGACATGAGTTTCAGGGCATGAGATTCAGTACATGAGATTCATGGCATGAGTTTCAGGTCTGTGGTTTCCGGGCTTCAGATTCAGCGCAGCAGTTTCAGAGCAGCAATTTCAGGGCATGAGATTCAGGGCATGAGTTTCAGGGCATGAGATTCAGGGCATGATTTTCAGGACAGGAGATTCAGGGCATGAGTTTCAGGGCATGAGATTCAGGGCATGAGTTTCAGGGCATGAGATTCAGGACATGACTTTCAGGGCATGAGTTTCAGGTCTGTGGTTTCAGGGCTTGAGATTCAGGGCAGCAGTTTCAGGGCAGGAGATTCAGGGCATGAGGTTCAGGGCATGAGATTCAGGACATGAGATTCAGGACAGGAGTTTCAGCGAATGAGATTCAGGGCATGAGTTTCAGTGCATGAGTTTCAGGGCATGAGTTTGAGAGCAGGAGTTTCAGGGCATGAGATTCAGGACATGAGTTTCAGTGCAGCAGTTTCAGGGATGAGATTCAGGGCATGAGTTTCAGGGCATGTGATTCAGGACAGGAGTTTGAAGGCATGAGATTCAGGGCATGAGTTTCAGTGCATGGGTTTGAGGGCAGGAGTTTCGGGGCATGAGATTCAGGACATGAGTTTCAGGGCATGAGATTCAGTACATGAGTTTCAGGGCATGAGTTTCAGGTCTGTGGTTTCCGGGCTTGAGATTCAGCGCAGCAGTTTCAGAGCAGCAGTTTCAGGGCATGAGATTCAGGGCATGATTTTCAGGACAGGAGATTCAGGGCATGAGTTTCAGTGCATGAGTTTGAGGGCAGGAGTTTCAAGGCATGAGATTCAGGGCATGAGTTTCACGGCAGGAGAATAAGGGCTTGAGTTTCAGAGCATGAGATTCAGGGCATAAGTTTCAGGGCATGAGTTTCAGGGCATGTAATTCAGGGCGTGAGTTTCAGGATATGACATTCATGGCATGAGTTTCACGGCATGAGATTCAGGGCATGAGATTCAGGGCATGAGTTTTAGGGTAGGTGTTTCAGTGCAAGAGTTTCACGGCATGAGATTCAGGGCATGAGTTTCAGGCATGAGATTCAGGACGTGAGTTTCAGGGCATGAGTTTCAGGTCTGTGGTTTCAGGTCTTGAGATTCAAGACAGCAGTTTCAGGGCAGGAGTTTCATGGCAGGAGTTTCAAGGCATGAGATTCAGGGCATGAGTTTCAGGGCAGGAATTTCAGGGCATGAGATTCATGGCATGAGTTTTAGGGCATGAGTTTCAGGGCAGGAATTTCAGGTCATGACATTCAGGGCATGTGTTTTAGGGCAGGTGTTTCAGAGCAAGAGTTTGAGGGCATGAGATTCAGGGCATGAGTTTCAAGGCAAGAGATTCAGGGCTGGAGATTGAGGGCATGAGATTCGGGGCTTGAGTTTCAAGGCAAGTGTTTTAGGGCACGTGTTTCAGTGCAGGTGTTTCAGGGCAGGAGATTCAGAGCATGAGTTTCAGGGCATGAGATTCAGGGCATGAGTTTCAATGCATGAGTTTCAGGGCATGAGTTTCAGTACAGGAGTTTCAGGGCATGAGATTCAGGGCATGAGTTTCAATGCATGAGTTTCAGGGCATGAGTTTCACGGCATGAGATTCAGTGCATGAGTTTCAGGGCATGAGCTTCAGGGCATGAGATTCACGACATGAGTTTCAGGGCATGGGTTTCAGGTCTGTGGTTTCAGGGCTTGAGATTCAGGCAGCAGTTTCAGGGCAGGAGATTCAGGCAGGTGATTCAGGCAGGTGTTTCAGTGCAAGATTTTCAGTGCAAGAGTTTCAGGGCAAGTCTTTCAGTGCATGAGTTTCAGGCCAGGAGTTTCAGAGCATGAATTTCAGGGCAGGAGTTTCAGAGCATGAGATTCAGGACAGGAGTTTCAGGGCATGAGATTCAGGACATGATATTCTGGGCATGATTTTCAGGGCAGGAGTTTCCGGGCATGTAATTCAGGGCGTGAGTTTCAGGATATGAAATTCATGGCATGAGTTTCAGTGCAAGAGTTTCAGGGCATGAGATTCAGGGCATGAGTTTCAGGGCATGAGATTCAGGACAGGAGTTTTAGGGCATGCAATTCAGGGCATGAGTTTCAGTGCATGAGTTTCAGGGCAGGATTTTCAGGGTATGAGATTTAGGGCATGAATTTCAGTGCAGGAGTTTCAGGGCATGAGATTCAGGGCATGAGTTTCAGGGCATTAGATTCAGGACAGGAGTTTCAAGGCATGAGATTTAGGGCATGAGTGTCAGTGCATGAGTTTCAGTGTATGAGTTTGAGGGCAGGAGTTTCAGGGCATGGGATTCAGGGCATGAGTTTCAGGGCATGAGATTCAGGGCAGGAATTTCAGGGCATGTGATTAAGGGCATGAGTTTCTGGGCAGATGATTCAGGGCAGGAGTTTCAGGGCATGAGATTCAGGGCATGACTTTCAGGGCATGAGATTCAGGACAGGAGTTTCAAGGCATGAGATTCAGAGCATGAGTTTCAGTGCATTAGTTTCAGTGTATGAGTTTGCGGGCAGGAGTTTCAGGGCATGAGATTCAGAGCAGGAATTTCAGGGCATGTTATTCAGGGCATGAGTTTCTGGGCAAATGATTTAGGGCAGGAGTTTTAGGGCATGTGAACAGGGCATGAGTTTCAGTGCATGAGTTTCAGGGCAGGAGTTTCAGGGTATGAGATTTAGGGCATGAGTTTCAGGGCAGGAGATTCAGGGTTTGAGTTTCAGGGCATGATATTCAGGGCATGAGTTTCAGGGCATGAGTTTCAGTGAAGGAGTTTCAGGGCATGTAATTCAGGGCATGAGTTTCAGGATATGAGATTCATGGCATGATATTCAGGGCAGCAGTTTCAGGGCATGAGATTCAGGACATGAGTTTCAGTGCAGTAGTTTCAGGGATGAGAATCAGGGCGTGAGTTTCAGGGCATGTGATTCAGGACAGGGGTTTGAGGGCAGGAGTTTCATGGCATGTAATTCAGGGCGTGAGTTTCAGGATATGAGATTCATGGCAAGAGTTTCAGTGCAAGAGTTTCAGGGCATGAGATTCAGGGCATGAGTTTCAGGCATGAGATTCAGGAAAGGAGTTTCAGGGCATGAGATTCAGGGCATGAGTTTCAGTGCATGAGTTTCAGGGCATGATTTTCAGTGAAGGAGTTTCAGGGCATGTGATTCAGGGCATGAGTTTCAGGGCAGGAATTTCAGGGCATGAGATTCAGGGCATGAGTTTCAGGGCAGGAATTTCAGGTCATGACATTCAGGGCATGTGTTTTAGGGCAGGTGTTTCAGTGCAAGAGTTTAGGGCATGAGATTTAGGGCATGAGTTTCAAGGCAAGAGATTCAGGGCTGGAGATTGAGGGCATGAGATTCGGGGCTTGAGTTTCAAGGCATGTGATTCAGGACAGGAGTTTGAAGGCATGAGATTCAGGGCATGAGTTTCAGTGCATGGGTTTGAGGGCAGGAGTTTCAGGGCATGAGATTCAGGACATGAGTTTCAGGGCATGAGATTCAGTACATGAGTTTCAGGGCATGAGTTTCAGGTCTGTGGTTTCCGGGCTTGAGATTCAGCGCAGCAGTTTCAGGGCATGAGATTCAGGGCATGAGATTCAGGGCATGAGATTCAGGACAGGGTGAGGATGGTCAGGGCATGAGTTTCAGTGCATGAGTTTCAGGGCATGAGTTTCAGGGCAGGAGTTTCAGGGCATGTGATTCAGGGCGTGAGTTTCAGGATCTGAGATTCAGTGCATGAGTTTCAGTGCAGGAGTTTCAGGGTATGAGATTCAGGTCATGAGTTTCAGCGTAGGTGATTCAGGGCAGGAGTTTCAGGACATGAGATTCAGGGCATGAGTTTCAGTGCAGGAACTTGAGGTCATGAGATTCAGTGAACGAGTTTCAGAGCGTGAGATTCAGGGCATGAGGTTCAGGGCATGAGTTTCAGGGCAGGAGATTCAGGGCTGGTGTTTCAGTGCAGGAGTTTCAGGGCATGAGATTCAGGGCATGAGATTCAGGGCATGAGTTTTAGGACAGGACATTCAGGGCATGAGTTTCAGGGCATGAGTTTCAGGGCAGGAGTTTCAGGGCATGTAATTCAGGGCGTGAGTTTCAGGATATGAGATTCATGGCATGAGTTTCAGTGCAGGAGTTTCAGGGCATGAGATTCAGGGCATGAGTTTCAGGGCATGAGATTCAGGGCAGGTATTTCAGGGCATGTAATTCAGGGCATGAGTTTCTGGGCAGATGATTCAGGGCAGGAGTTTTAGGGCATGTGATTCAGGGCATGAGTTTCAGTGCATGAATTTCAGAGCAGGAGTTTCAGGGCATGAGATTCAGGGCATGAGTTTCTGGGCAGATGATTCAGGGCAGGAGTTTTAGGGCATGTGATTCAGGGCATGAGTTTCAGTGCATGAGTTTCAGGGCAGGAGTTTCAGGGTATGTGATTTAGGGCAAGAGATTCAGGGCATGAGATTCAGGGCTTGAGTTTCAGGGCATGAGGTTCAGGGCATGAGTTTCAGGGCATGAGATTCAGGGCATGAGTTTCAGTGCAGGAACTTGAGGGCATGAGATACAGTGCAAGAGTTTTAGAGCGTGAGATTCAGGGCTTCATTTTCAGGGCAGGAGGTTCAGGGCATGTGATTCAAGGCGTGAGTTTCAGGATATGAGATTCATGGCATGAGTTTCAGTGCAAGTGTTTCGGGGCATGAGATTCAGGGCATGAGTTTCAGTGCATGAGTTTGAGGGCAGGAGTTTCAGGGCATGAGATTCAGGGCATGAGTTTCACGGCATGAGATTCAGGGCATGATTTTTAGGACGGGAGATTCAGGGCATGAGTTTCAGGGCATGAGTTTCAGGGCATGAGTTTCAGGGCAGGAGTTTCAGGGCATGTAATTCAGGGCGTGAGTTTCAGGATATGAGATTCATGGCATGAGTTTCAGTGCAGGAGTACCAGGGCACGAGATTCGGGGCATGAGTTTCAGGGCATGAGTTTCAGGGCATGAGATTCAGGGCAGGTGTTTCAGTGCAGGAGTTTCAGGGCACGAGATTCAGGGCATGAGATTCAGAGCATGAGTTTCAGAGCATGAGTTTCAGGGCAGGAGTTTCAGGGCATGTGATTCAAGGCGCGAGTTTCAGGATATGAGATTCATGGCATGAGTTTCAGTGCAGGTGTTTCAGGGCATGAGATTCAGGGCATGAGTTTCAGTGCATGAGTTTGAGGGCAGGAGTTTCAAGGCATGAGATTCAGGGCATGAGTTTCAATGCATGAGTTTCAGAGCATGAGATTCAGGGCATGAGATTCAGGGCATGAGTTTTAGGACAGGACATTCAGGGCATGAGTTTCAGGGCATGAGTTTCAGGGCAGGAGTTTCAGGGCATGTAATTCAGGGCGTGATTTTCAGGATATGAGATTCATGGCATGAGTTTCAGTGCAGGAGTTTCAGGGCATGAGATTCAGGGCATGAGTTTCAGGGCATGAGATTCAGGGCAGGTATTTCAGGGCATGTAATTCAGGGCATGAGTTTCTGGGCAAATGATTCAGGGCAGGAGTTTTAGGGCATGTGATTCAGGGCATGAGTTTCAGTGCATGAATTTCAGAGCAGGAGTTTCAGGGCATGAGATTCAGGCATGAGTTTCTGGGCAGATGATTCAGGGCAGGAGTTTTAGGGCATGTGATTCAGGGCATGAGTTTCAGTGCATGAGTTTCAGGGCAGGAGTTTCAGGGTATGTGATTTAGGGCAAGAGATTCAGGGCATGAGATTCAGGGCTTGAGTTTCAGGGCATGAGGTTCAGGGCATGAGTTTCAGGGCATGAGATTCAGGGCATGAGTTTCAGTGCAGGAACTTGAGGGCATGAGATTCAGTGCAAGAGTTTTAGAGCATGAGACTCAGGGCTTCATTTTCAGGGCAGGAGATTCAGGGCAGGTGTTTCAGTGCAGGAGTTTCAGGGCACGAGTTTCAGGGCATGAGATTCAGGGCATGAGTTTCAGTGCATGAGTTTCAGGGCATGAGTTTCAGGGCAGGAGTTTCAGGGCATGTGATTCAAGGCGTGAGTTTCAGGATATGAGATTCATGGCATGAGTTTCAATGCAAGTGTTTCGGGGCATGAGATTCAGGGCATGAGTTTCAGTGCATGAGTTTGAGGGCAGGAGTTTCAAGGCATGAGATTCAGGGCATGAGTTTCAG
The DNA here is from genome assembly GCF_030028105.1 of Mobula birostris. Classification (NCBI taxonomy): domain Eukaryota; kingdom Metazoa; phylum Chordata; class Chondrichthyes; order Myliobatiformes; family Myliobatidae; genus Mobula; species Mobula birostris. The sequence continues at coordinate 69,339 of NW_027274958.1, forward strand.
TGCATGAGTTTGAGCGCAGGAGTTTCAGGGCATGAGATTCAGGGCATGAGTTTCAGGGCATGAGATTCAGGGCATGATTTTTCGGACAGGAGATTCAGGGCATGAGTTTCAGGGCATGAGTTTCAGGGCATGAGTTTCAGGGCAGGAGTTTCAGGGCATGTAATTCAGGGCGTGAGTTTCAGGATATGAGATTCATGGCATGAGTTTCAGTGCAGGAATAACAGGGCACGAGATTCGGGGCATGAGTTTCAGGGCATGAGTTTCAGGGCATGAGATTCAGGGCAGGTGTTTCAGTGCAGGAGTTTCAGGGCACGAGATTCAGGGCATGAGATTCAGAGCATTGTTTCAGAGCATGAGTTTCAGGGCATGAGTTTCAGGGCAGGAGTTTCAGGGCATGAGTTTGAGGGCATGAGTTTCAGGGCATGAGTTTCAGGGCAGGAGTTTCAGGGCATGTGATTCAGGGCGTGAGTTTCAGGATCTGAGATTCATGGCATGAGTTTCAGTGCAGGAGTTTCAGGGTATGAGATTCAGGTCATGAGTTTCAGGGTAGGTGATTCAGGGCAGGAGTTTCAGGACATGAGATTCAGGGCATGAGTTTCAGTGCAGGAACTTGAGGTCATGAGATTCAGTGAACGAGTTTCAGAGCGTGAGATTCAGGGCATGAGATTCAGGGCATGAGTTTCAGGGCAGGAGATTCAGGGCTGGTGTTTCAGTGCAGGAGTTTCAGGGCATGAGATTCAGGGCATGAGATGCAGGGCATGAGTTTTAGGACAGGACATTCAGGGCATGAGTTTCAGGGCATGAGTTTCTGGGCAGATGATTCAGGGCAGGAATTTTAGGGCATGTGATTCAGGGCATGAGTTTCAGTGCATGAGTTTCAGGGCAGGAGTTTCAGGGTATGTGATTTAGGGCAAGAGATTCAGGGCATGAGATTCAGGGCTTGAGTTTCAGGGCATGAGGTTCAGGGCATGAGTTTCAGGGCATGAGATTCAGGGCATGAGTTTCAGTGCAGGAACTTGAGGGCATGAGATTCAGTGCAAGAGTTTTAGAGCATGAGATTCAGGGCTTCATTTTCAGGGCAGGAGATTCAGGGCAGGTGTTTCAGTGCAGGAGTTTCAGGGCACGAGTTTCAGGGCATGAGATTCAGGGCATGAGTTTCAGTGCATGAGTTTCAGGGCATGAGTTTCAGGGCATGTGATTCAAGGCGTGAGTTTCAGGATATGAGATTCATGGCATGAGTTTCAATGCAAGTGTTTCGGGGCATGAGATTCAGGGCATGAGTTTCAGTGCATGAGTTTGAGGGCAGGAGTTTCAAGGCATGAGATTCAGGCATGAGTTTCAGTGCATGAGTTTCAGAGCAGGAGTTTCAGGGCATGAGATTCAGGGCATGAGTTTCTGGGCAGATGATTCAGGGCAGGAGTTTTAGGGCATGTGATTCAGGGCATGAGTTTCAGTGCATGAGTTTCAGGGCAGGAGTTTCAGGGTATGTGATTTAGGGCAAGAGATTCAGGGCATGAGATTCAGGGCTTGAGTTTCAGGGCATGAGGTTCAGGGCATGAGTTTCAGGGCATGAGATTCAGGGCATGAGTTTCAGTGCAGGAACTTGAGGGCATGAGATTCAGTGCAAGAGTTTTAGAACATGAGATTCAGGGCTTCATTTTCAGGGCAGGAGATTCAGGGCAGGTGTTTCAGTGCAGGAGTTTCAGGGCACGAGTTTCAGGGCATGAGATTCAGGGCATGAGTTTCAGTGCATGAGTTTCAGGGCATGAGTTTCAGGGCAGGAGTTTCAGGGCATGTGATTCAAGGCGTGAGTTTCAGGATATGAGATTCATGGCATGAGTTTCAATGCAAGTGTTTCGGGGCATGAGATTCAGGGCATGAGTTTCAGTGCATGAGTTTGAGGGCAGGAGTTTCAAGGCATGAGATTCAGGGCATGAGTTTCAGTGCATGAGTTTGAGCGCAGGAGTTTCAGGGCATGAGATTCAGGGCATGAGTTTCAGGGCATGAGATTCAGGGCATGATTTTTAGGACAGGAGATTCAGGGCATGAGTTTCAGGGCATGAGTTTCAGGGCAGGAGTTTCAGGGCATGTAATTCAGGGCATGAGTTTCAGGATATGAGATTCATGGCATGAGTTTCAGTGCAGGAATACCAGGGCACGAGATTCGGGGCATGAGTTTCAGGGCACGAGATTCAGGGCATGAGATTCAGAGCATGAGTTTCAGAGCATGAGTTTCAGGGAATGAGTTTCAGGGCAGGAGTTTCTGGGCATGAGTTTGAGGGCATGAGTTTCAGGGCATGAGTTTCAGGGCAGGAGTTTCAGGGCATGTGATTCAGGGCGTGAGTTTCAGGATCTGAGATTCATGGCATGAGTTTCAGTGCAGGAGTTTCAGGGTATGAGATTCAGGTCATGAGTTTCAGGGTAGGTGATTCAGGACAGGAGTTTCAGGACATGAGATTCAGGGCATGAGTTTCAGTGCAGGAACTTGAGGTCATGAGATTCAGTGAACGAGTTTCAGAGCGTGAGATTCAGGGCATGAGATTCAGGGCATGAGTTTCAGGGCAGGAGATTCAGGGCTGGTGTTTCAGTGCAGGAGTTTCAGGGCATGAGATTCAGGGCATGAGATTCAGGGCATGAGTTTTAGGACAGGATATTCAGGGCATGAGTTTCAGGGCAGGTGTTTCAGTGCATGAGTTTGAGGGCAGGAGTTTCAGGCCATGAGATTCAGGGCATGAGTTTCAGGGCATGAGATTCAGGGCAGGTATTTCAGGCATGTAATTCAGGGCATGAGTTTCTGGGCAGATGATTCAGGGCATGAGTTTTAGGGCATGTGATTCAGGGCATGAGTTTCAGTGCATGAGTTTCAGGGCAGGAGTTTCAGGGTATGTGATTTAGTGCATGAGTTTCAGGGCATGAGATTCAGGGCTTGAGTTTCAGGGCATGAGGTTCAGGGCATGAGTTTCAGGGCATGAGATTCAGGGCATGAGTTTCAGTGCAAGAACTTGAGGGCATGAGATTCAGTGCACGAGTTTCAGAGCATGAGATTCAGGGCATGAGATTCAGGGCATGAGATTCAAGGCATGAGATTCAGGGCAGGTATTTCAGGGCATGTAATTCAGGGCATGAGTTTCTGGGCAGATGATTCAGGGCAGGAATTTTAGTGCATGTGATTCAGGGCATGAGTTTCAGTGCATGAGTTTCAGGGCAGTAGTTTCAGGGTATGTGATTTAGAGCATGAGTTTCAGGGCATGAGATTCAGGGCATGAGTTTCAGGGCAGGAGTTTTAGGGCATGTGATATAGGGCATGAGTTTGAGTGCATGAGTTTCAGGCAGGAGTTTCAGGGTATGTGAATTAGGGCATGAGTTTCAGGGCATGAGATTCAGGGCTTGAGTTTCAGGGCATGAGATTCAGGGCATGAGATTCAGGGCATGAGTTTCAGGACAGGAGTTTCAGGGCATGAGTTTCAGGGCATGAGTTTCAGGGCATGAGTTTCAGGGCAGGAGTTTCAGGGCATGAGTTTCAGGGCATGAGATTCAGGGCAGGTATTTCAGGGCATGTAATTCAGGGCATGAGTTTCTGGGCAGATGATTCAGGGCAGGAGTTTTAGGGCATGTGATTCAGGGCATGAGTTTCAGTGCATGAGTTTCAGAGCAGGAGTTTCAGGGCATGAGATTCAGGGCATGAGTTTCTGGGCAGATGATTCAGGGCAGGAGTTTTAGGGCATGTGATTCAGGGCATGAGTTTCAGTGCATGAGTTTTAGAGCATGAGATTCAGGGCTTCATTTTCAGGGCAGGAGATTCAGGGCAGGTGTTTCAGTGCAGGAGTTTCAGGGCACGAGTTTCAGGGCATGAGATTCAGGGCATGAGTTTCAGTGCATGAGTTTCAGGGCATGAGTTTCAGGGCAGGAGTTTCAGGGCATGTGATTCAAGGCGTGAGTTTCAGGATATGAGATTCAAGGCATTGGTTTCAGTGCAAGTGTTTCGGGGCATGAGATTCAGGGCATGAGTTTCAGTGCATGAGTTTGAGGCAGGAGTTTCAAGGCATGAGATTCAGGGCATGAGTTTCAGTGCATGAATTGAGCGCAGGAGTTTCAGGGCATGAGATTCAGGGCATGAGTTTCAGGGCATGAGATTCAGGGCATGATTTTTAGGACAGGAGATTCTGGGCATGAGTTTCAGGGCATGAGTTTCAGGGCATGAGTTTCAGGGCACGAGTTTCAGGGCATGTGTATTCAGGGCGTGAGTTTCAGGATATGAGATTCATGGCATGAGTTTCAGTGCAGGAGTACCAGGGCACGAGATTCGGGGCATGAGTTTCAGGGCATGAGATTCAGGGCAGGTGTTTCAGTGCAGGAGTTTCAGGGCACGAGATTCAGGGCATGAGATTCAGAGCATGAGTTTCAGAGCATGAGTTTCAGGGCATGAGTTTCAGGGCAGGAGTTTCAGGGCATGTGATTCAAGGCGTGAGTTTCAGGATATGAGATTCATGGCATGAGTTTCAGTGCAGGTGTTTCAAGGCATGAGATTCAGGGCATGAGTTTCAGTGCATGAGTTTGAGGGCAGGAGTTTCAAGGCATGAGATTCAGGGCATGAGTTTCAGTGCATGAGTTTGAGGGCAGGAGTTTCAGGGCATGAGATTCAGGGCATGAGTTTCAGGGCATGAGATTCAGGGCAGGTATTTCAGGGCATGCAATTCAGGGCATGAGTTTCTGGGCAGATGATTCAGGGCATGAGTTTTAGGGCATGTGATTCAGGGCATGAGTTTCAGTGCATGAGTTTCAGGGCAGGAGTTTCAGGGTATGTGATTTAGAGCATGAGTTTCAGGGCATGAGATTCAGGGCTTGAGTTTCGGGGCATGAGGTTCAGGGCATGAGTTTCAGGGCATGAGATTCAGGGCATGAGTTTCAGT